>NC_133179.1:51240000-51417500 GCF_049306965.1 Danio rerio
GCTGTAAGCTTTTCGAAGTGCTTCATTTGGCAGCTGATTTAAATAGCCAACGCTTGACATCCTCTTTCGCTTACGGCCATACCACCCTGGAAATGCCCGATCTCATCTGAACTCGGAAGTAAAGCAGGGTCGGGCCTGGTTAGTACTTGGATGGGAGACCGCCTGGGAATACCAGGTGCTGTAAGCTTTTCGAAGTGCTTCATTTGGCAGCTGATTTAAATAGCCAACGCTTGACATCCTCTTTCGCTTACGGCCATACCACCCTGGAAATGCCCGATCTCATCTGAACTCGGAAGTAAAGCAGGGTCGGGCCTGGTTAGTACTTGGATGGGAACCGCCTGGGAATACCAGGTGCTGTAAGCTTTTCGAAGTGCTTCATTTGGCAGCTGATTTAAATAGCCAACGCTTGACAGCCTCTTTCGCTTACGGCCATACCACCCTGGAAATGCCCGATCTCATCTGAACTCGGAAGTAAAGCAGGGTCGGGCCTGGTTAGTACTTGGATGGGAGACCGCCTGGGAATACCAGGTGCTGTAAGCTTTTCGAAGTGCTTCATTTGGCAGCTGATTTAAATAGCCAACGCTTGACATCCTCTTTCGCTTACGGCCATACCACCCTGGAAATGCCCGATCTCATCTGAACTCGGAAGTAAAGCAGGGTCGGGCCTGGTTAGTACTTGGATGGGAGACCGCCTGGGAATACCAGGTGCTGTAAGCTTTTCGAAGTGCTTCATTTGGCAGCTGATTTAAATAGCCAACGCTTGACATCCTCTTTCGCTTACGGCCATACCACCCTGGAAATGCCCGATCTCATCTGAACTCGGAAGTAAAGCAGGGTCGGGCCTGGTTAGTACTTGGATGGGAGACCGCCTGGGAATACCAGGTGCTGTAAGCTTTTCGAAGTGCTTCATTTGGCAGCTGATTTAAATAGCCAACGCTTGACCTCCTCTTTCGCTTACGGCCATACCACCCTGGAAATGCCCGATCTCATCTGAACTCGGAAGTAAAGCAGGGTCGGGCCTGGTTAGTACTTGGATGGGAGACCGCCTGGGAATACCAGGTGCTGTAAGCTTTTCGAAGTGCTTCATTTGGCAGCTGATTTAAATAGCCAACGCTTGACATCCTCTTTCGCTTACGGCCATACCACCCTGGAAATGCCCGATCTCATCTGAACTCGGAAGTAAAGCAGGGTCGGGCCTGGTTAGTACTTGGATGGGAGACCGCCTGGGAATACCAGGTGCTGTAAGCTTTTCGAAGTGCTTCATTTGGCAGCTGATTTAAATAGCCAACGCTTGACATCCTCTTTCGCTTACGGCCATACCACCCTGGAAATGCCCGATCTCATCTGAACTCGGAAGTAAAGCAGGGTCGGGCCTGGTTAGTACTTGGATGGGAGACCGCCTGGGAATACCAGGTGCTGTAAGCTTTTCGAAGTGCTTCATTTGGCAGCTGATTTAAATAGCCAACGCTTGACATCCTCTTTCGCTTACGGCCATACCACCCTGGAAATGCCCGATCTCATCTGAACTCGGAAGTAAAGCAGGGTCGGGCCTGGTTAGTACTTGGATGGGAGACCGCCTGGGAATACCAGGTGCTGTAAGCTTTTCGAAGTGCTTCATTTGGCAGCTGATTTAAATAGCCAACGCTTGACATCCTCTTTCGCTTACGGCCATACCACCCTGGAAATGCCCGATCTCATCTGAACTCGGAAGTAAAGCAGGGTCGGGCCTGGTTAGTACTTGGATGGGAGACCGCCTGGGAATACCAGGTGCTGTAAGCTTTTCGAAGTGCTTCATTTGGCAGCTGATTTAAATAGCCAACGCTTGACATCCTCTTTCGCTTACGGCCATACCACCCTGGAAATGCCCGATCTCATCTGAACTCGGAAGTAAAGCAGGGTCGGGCCTGGTTAGTACTTGGATGGGAGACCGCCTGGGAATACCAGGTGCTGTAAGCTTTTCGAAGTGCTTCATTTGGCAGCTGATTTAAATAGCCAACGCTTGACATCCTCTTTCGCTTACGGCCATACCACCCTGGAAATGCCCGATCTCATCTGAACTCGGAAGTAAAGCAGGGTCGGGCCTGGTTAGTACTTGGATGGGAGACCGCCTGGGAATACCAGGTGCTGTAAGCTTTTCGAAGTGCTTCATTTGGCAGCTGATTTAAATAGCCAACGCTTGACCTCCTCTTTCGCTTACGGCCATACCACCCTGGAAATGCCCGATCTCATCTGAACTCGGAAGTAAAGCAGGGTCGGGCCTGGTTAGTACTTGGATGGGAGACCGCCTGGGAATACCAGGTGCTGTAAGCTTTTCGAAGTGCTTCATCTGGCAGCTGATTTAAATAGCCAACGCTTGACAGCCTCTTTCGCTTACGGCCATACCACCCTGGAAATGCCCGATCTCATCTGAACTCGGAAGTAAAGCAGGGTCGGGCCTGGTTAGTACTTGGATGGGAGACCGCCTGGGAATACCAGGTGCTGTAAGCTTTTCGAAGTGCTTCATCTGGCAGCTGATTTAAATAGCCAACGCTTGACAGCCTCTTTCGCTTACGGCCATACCACCCTGGAAATGCCCGATCTCATCTGAACTCGGAAGTAAAGCAGGGTCGGGCCTGGTTAGTACTTGGATGGGAGACCGCCTGGGAATACCAGGTGCTGTAAGCTTTTCGAAGTGCTTCATCTGGCAGCTGATTTAAATAGCCAACGCTTGACAGCCTCTTTCGCTTACGGCCATACCACCCTGGAAATGCCCGATCTCATCTGAACTCGGAAGTAAAGCAGGGTCGGGCCTGGTTAGTACTTGGATGGGAGACCGCCTGGGAATACCAGGTGCTGTAAGCTTTTCGAAGTGCTTCATCTGGCAGCTGATTTAAATAGCCAACGCTTGACAGCCTCTTTCGCTTACGGCCATACCACCCTGGAAATGCCCGATCTCATCTGAACTCGGAAGTAAAGCAGGGTCGGGCCTGGTTAGTACTTGGATGGGAGACCGCCTGGGAATACCAGGTGCTGTAAGCTTTTCGAAGTGCTTCATCTGGCAGCTGATTTAAATAGCCAACGCTTGACAGCCTCTTTCGCTTACGGCCATACCACCCTGGAAATGCCCGATCTCATCTGAACTCGGAAGTAAAGCAGGGTCGGGCCTGGTTAGTACTTGGATGGGAGACCGCCTGGGAATACCAGGTGCTGTAAGCTTTTCGAAGTGCTTCATCTGGCAGCTGATTTAAATAGCCAACGCTTGACAGCCTCTTTCGCTTACGGCCATACCACCCTGGAAATGCCCGATCTCATCTGAACTCGGAAGTAAAGCAGGGTCGGGCCTGGTTAGTACTTGGATGGGAGACCGCCTGGGAATACCAGGTGCTGTAAGCTTTTCGAAGTGCTTCATCTGGCAGCTGATTTAAATAGCCAACGCTTGACAGCCTCTTTCGCTTACGGCCATACCACCCTGGAAATGCCCGATCTCATCTGAACTCGGAAGTAAAGCAGGGTCGGGCCTGGTTAGTACTTGGATGGGAGACCGCCTGGGAATACCAGGTGCTGTAAGCTTTTCGAAGTGCTTCATTTGGCAGCTGATTTAAATAGCCAACGCTTGACAGCTCTTTCGCTTACGGCCATACCACCCTGGAAATGCCCGATCTCATCTGAACTCGGAAGTAAAGCAGGGTCGGGCCTGGTTAGTACTTGGATGGGAGACCGCCTGGGAATACCAGGTGCTGTAAGCTTTTGAAGTGCTTCATCTGGCAGCTGATTTAAATAGCCAACGCTTGACAGCCTCTTTCGCTTACGGCCATACCACCCTGGAAATGCCCGATCTCATCTGAACTCGGAAGTAAAGCAGGGTCGGGCCTGGTTATACTTGGATGGGGAGACCGCCTGGGAATACCAGGTGCTGTAAGCTTTTCGAAGTGCTTCATCTGGCAGCTGATTTAAATAGCCAACGCTTGACAGCCTCTTTCGCTTACGGCCATACCACCCTGGAAATGCCCGATCTCATCTGAACTCGGAAGTAAAGCAGGGTCGGGCCTGGTTAGTACTTGGATGGGGACCGCCTGGGAATGCCAGGTGCTGTAAGCTTTTCGAAGTGCTTCATCTGGCAGCTGATTTAAATAGCCAACGCTTGACAGCCTCTTTCGCTTACGGCCATACCACCCTGGAAATCCCGATCATCTGAACTGGAAGTAAAGCAGGGAGGGCCTGGTTAGTACTTGGATGGGAGACCGCCTGGGAATACCAGGTGCTGTAAGCTTTTCGAAGTGCTTCATCTGGCAGCTGATTTAAATAGCCAACGCTTGACAGCCTCTTTCGCTTACGGCCATACCACCCTGGAAATGCCCGATCTCATCTGAACTCGGAAGTAAAGCAGGGTCGGGCCTGGTTAGTACTTGGATGGGAGACCGCCTGGGAATACCAGGTGCTGTAAGCTTTTCGAAGTGCTTCATCTGGCAGCTGATTTAAATAGCCAACGCTTGACAGCTCTTTCGCTTACGGCCATACCACCCTGGAAATGCCCGATCTCATCTGAACTCGGAAGTAAAGCAGGGTCGGGCCTGGTTAGTACTTGGATGGGAGACCGCCTGGGAATACCAGGTGCTGTAAGCTTTTCGAAGTGCTTCATCTGGCAGCTGATTTAAATAGCCAACGCTTGACAGCCTCTTTCGCTTACGGCCATACCACCCTGGAAATGCCCGATCTCATCTGAACTCGGAAGTAAAGCAGGGTCGGGCCTGGTTAGTACTTGGATGGGAGACCGCCTGGGAATACCAGGTGCTGTAAGCTTTTCGAAGTGCTTCATCTGGCAGCTGATTTAAATAGCCAACGCTTGACAGCCTCTTTCGCTTACGGCCATACCACCCTGGAAATGCCCGACTCATCTGAACTCGGAAGTGAAGCAGGGTCGGGCCTGGTTAGTACTTGGATGGGAGACCGCCTGGGAATACCAGGTGCTGTAAGCTGAAGTGCTTCATCTGGCAGCTGATTTAAATAGCCAACGCTTGACAGCCTCTTTCGCTTACGGCCATACCACCCTGGAAATGCCCGATCTCATCTGAACTCGGAAGTAAAGCAGGGTCGGGCCTGGTTAGTACTTGATGGGAGACCGTGGGAATACCAGGTGCTGTAAGCTTTTCGAAGTGCTTCATCTGGCAGCTAATTAAAATAGCCAACGCTGACAGCCTCTTTCGCTTACGGCCATACCACCCTGGAAATGCCCGATCTCATCTGAACTCGGAAGTAAAGCAGGGTCGGGCCTGGTTAGTACTTGGATGGGAGACCGCCTGGGAATACCAGGTGCTGTAAGCTTTTCGAAGTGCTTCATTTGGCAGCTGATTTAAAAGCCAATGAAAACATTTTATTTTAGCTTACGGCCATACCACCCTGGAAATGCCCGATCTCATCTGAACTTGGAAGTAAAGCAGGGTCGGGCCTGGTTAGTACTTGGATGGGAGACCGCCTGGGAATACCAGGTGCTGTAAGCTTTTCGAAGTGCTTCATCTGGCAGCTGATTTAAATAGCCAACGCTTGACAGCCTCTTTCGCTTACGAGCCATGCCCCTGGAAATGCCCGATCTCATCTGAACTCGGAAGTAAAGCAGGGATCGGGCCTCGTTAGTACTTGGATGGGAGACCGCCTGGGAATAACAGGTGCTGTAAGCTTTTCGAAGAGCTTCATCTGGCAGCTGATTTAAATAGCCAACGCTTGACAGCCTCTTTCGCTTACGGCCATACCACCCTGGAAATGGAGATCTCATGAACTTGGAAGTAAAGCAAAAGGGCCTGGTTAGTAATTGGATGGGAGACCGCCTGGGAATACCAGGTGCTGTAAGCTGTTCGAAGTGCTTCATCTGGCAGCTGATTTAAATAGCCAACGCTTGACAGCCTCTTTCGCTTACGGCCATACCACCCTGAAATGCCCGATCTCATCTGAACTCGGAAGTAAAGCAGGCCGGGCCTGGTTAGTACTTCAATGGGAGACCGCCTGGGAATACAGGTGGGTTTTGAAGTGCTTCATCTGGCAGCTGATTTAAATAGCCAACGCTTGAGAACATCTTTGCTTAGGAAATACCACAGGAAATGCCCGATCTGATATGAACTTGGAAGTAAAGCAGGGTCGGGCCTGGTTAGTACTTGGATGGGAAGACCGCCTGGGAATACCAGGTGCTGTAAGCTTTTCGAAGTGCTTCATTGGCAGCTGATTTAAATAGCCAACGCTTGACAGCCTCTTCGCTTACGGCCATACCACCCTGGAAATGCCCGATCTCATCTGAACTCGGAAGTGAAGCAGGGTCGGGCCTGGTTAGTACTTGGATGGGAGACCGCCTGGGAATACCAGGTGCTGTAAGCTTGAAGTGCTTCATCTGGCAGCTGATTTAAATAGCAAATACAGTCCTCTTTAAAAAAGAAGCCATACCCTATGGAAATGCCCGATCTCATCTGAACTCGGAAGTAAAGCAGGGTCGGGCCTGGTTAGTACTTGGATGGGAGACCGCCTGGGAATACCAGGTGCTGTAAGCTTTTCGAAGTGCTTCATCTGGCAGCTGATTTAAATAGCCAACGCTTGACAGCCTCTTTCGCTTACGGCCATACCACCCTGGAAATGCCCGATCTCATCTGAACTCGGAAGTAAAGCAGGGTCGGGCCTGGTTAGTACTTGTATGGGAGACCGCCTGGGAATACCAGGTGATGTAAGCTTTACGAAGTGCTTATAAAAGGAAGCTGATTTAGAACACCAAAATTTCAGAGCATGCCACTTTCGCTTACGGCCATACCACCCTTGAAATGCAGACTCATCTGAACAGGAAGTAAAGCAGGGTCGGGCCTGGTTAGTACTTGGATGGGAGACCGCCTGGGAATACCAGGTGCTGTAAGCTTTTCGAAGTGCTTTATCTGGCAGCTGATTTAAATAGCCAACGCTTGACAGCCTCTTTCGCTTACGGCCATACCACCCTGGAAATGAAACGATCTCATCTGAACTCGGAAGTAAAGCAGGGTCGGGCCTGGTTAGTACTTGGATGGGAGACCGCCTGGGAATACCAGGTGCTGTAAGCTTTTCGAAGTGCTTCATTTGGCAGCTGATTTAAATAGCCAACGCTTGACAGCCTCTTTCGCTTACGGCCATCCACCCTGGAAATGCGATCTCATCTGAACTTGGTAAGTGAAGAAGGAGGGCTTAGGTTAATTGAATGGCTAATCAGCCTGGGAATACCAGGTGCTGTAAAACTTTAAAGTGCTTCATTGGCAGCTGATTTAAATAGCCAACGCTTGACAGCCTCTTTCGCTTAAATACCACCCTGGAAATGCCCGATTATATAAATGGGAAGTAACAAGGGTCGGGCCTGGTTAGTACTTGGATGGGAGACCGCCTGGGAAAGCCAGGGAGATGCTGTAAGCTTTTCGAAATGCTTCATTTGGCAGCTGATTTAAATAGCCAACGCTTGACAGCCTATTTCGCTGGCCATAATACCCTGGAAATGCCCGAATGCATGAATGGCAAATAAAGCAGGGTCGGCCTGGTTAGTACTTGGATGGGAGACCGCCTGGGAATACCAGGTGCTGTAAGCTTTTCGAAGTGCTTCATCTGGCAGCTGATTTAAATAGCCAACGCTTGACAGCCTCTTTCGCTTACGGCCATACCACCCTGGAAATGCCCGATCTCATCTGAACTCGGAAGTAAAGCAGGGTCGGGCCTGGTTAGTACTTGGATGGGAGACCGCCTGGGAATACCAGGTGCTGTAAGCTTTTCGAAGTGCTTCATCTGGCAGCTGATTTAAATAGCCAACGCTTGACAGCCTCTTTCGCTTACGGCCATACCACCCTGGAAATGCCCGATCTCATCTGAACTCGGAAGTAAAGCAGGGTCGGGCCTGGTTAGTGTTGGATGGGAGCCGCCTGGGAATACCAGGTGCTGTAAGCTTTTTGAAGTGCTTCATCTGGCAGCTGTTTTAAATAGCCAACGCTTGACATCCTCTTTCGCTTACGGCCATACCACCCTGGAAATGCCCGATCTCATCTGAACTCGGAAGTAAAGCAGGGTCGGGCCTGGTTAGTACTTGGATGGGAGACCGCCTGGGAATACCAGGTGCTGTAAGCTTTTCGAAGTGCTTCATTGGCAGAAGATTTAAATAAACAACGCTTGACAAATTCTCGCTTACGGCCATACCACCCTGGAAATGCCCATCTCATTTGAACTCGGAAGTAAAGCAGGGTCGGGCCTGGTGGACTACTTAATGGGAATACGCCTGGGAATGGCAGGTATGTTTGGAAGTACTGATTTGGCAGCTGATTTAAATAGCCAACGCTTGACAGCCTCCCGCTTAAAAAAATAAAAAAAAAGAAATGCCCGATCTCATCTGAACTCGGAAGTAAAGCAGGGTCGGGCCTGGTTAGTACTTGGATGGGAGACCGCCTGGGAATACCAGGTGCTGTAAGCTTTTCGAAGTGCTTCATTTGGCAGCTGATTTAAATAGCCAACGCTTGACATCCTCTTTCGCTTACGGCCATACCACCCTGGAAATGCCCGATCTCATCTGAACTCGGAAGTAAAGCAGGGTCGGGCCTGGTTAGTACTTGGATGGGAGACCGCCTGGGAATACCAGGTGCTGTAAGCTTTTCGAAGTGCTTCATTTGGCAGCTGATTTAAATAGCCAACGCTTGACATCCTCTTTCGCTTACGGCCATACCACCCTGGAAATGCCCGATCTCATCTGAACTCGGAAGTAAAGCAGGGTCGGGCCTGGTTAGTACTTGGATGGGAGACCGCCTGGGAATACCAGGTGCTGTAAGGTTTTCGAAGTGCTTCATTTGGCAGCTGATTTAAATAGCCAACGCTTGACATCCTCTTTCGCTTACGGCCATACCACCCTGGAAATGCCCGATCTCATCTGAACTCGGAAGTAAAGCAGGGTCGGGCCTGGTTAGTACTTGGATGGGAGACCGCCTGGGAATACCAGGTGCTGTAAGCTTTTCGAAGTGCTTCATTTGGCAGCTGATTTAAATAGCCAACGCTTGACATCCTCTTTCGCTTACGGCCATACCACCCTGGAAATGCCCGATCTCATCTGAACTCGGAAGTAAAGCAGGGTCGGGCCTGGTTAGTACTTGGATGGGAGACCGCCTGGGAATACCAGGTGCTGTAAGCTTTTCGAAGTGCTTCATTTGGCAGCTGATTTAAATAGCCAACGCTTGACATCCTCTTTCGCTTACGGCCATACCACCCTGGAAATGCCCGATCTCATCTGAACTCGGAAGTAAAGCAGGGTCGGGCCTGGTTAGTACTTGGATGGGAGACCGCCTGGGAATACCAGGTGCTGTAAGCTTTTCGAAGTGCTTCATTTGGCAGCTGATTTAAATAGCCAACGCTTGACCTCCTCTTTCGCTTACGGCCATACCACCCTGGAAATGCCCGATCTCATCTGAACTCGGAAGTAAAGCAGGGTCGGGCCTGGTTAGTACTTGGATGGGAGACCGCCTGGGAATACCAGGTGCTGTAAGCTTTTCGAAGTGCTTCATTTGGCAGCTGATTTAAATAGCCAACGCTTGACATCCTCTTTCGCTTACGGCCATACCACCCTGGAAATGCCCGATCTCATCTGAACTCGGAAGTAAAGCAGGGTCGGGCCTGGTTAGTACTTGGATGGGAGACCGCCTGGGAATACCAGGTGCTGTAAGCTTTTCGAAGTGCTTCATTTGGCAGCTGATTTAAATAGCCAACGCTTGACATCCTCTTTCGCTTACGGCCATACCACCCTGGAAATGCCCGATCTCATCTGAACTCAGAAGTAAAGCAGGGTCGGGCCTGGTTAGTACTTGGAAGGGAGACCGCCTGGGAATACCAGGTGCTGTAAGCTTTTCGAAGTGCTTCATTTGGCAGCTGATTTAAATAGCCAACGCTTGACATCCTCTTTCGCTTACGGCCATACCACCCTGGAAATGCCCGATCTCATCTGAACTCGGAAGTAAAGCAGGGTCGGGCCTGGTTAGTACTTGGATGGGAGACCGCCTGGGAATACCAGGTGCTGTAAGCTTTTCGAAGTGCTTCATTTGGCAGCTGATTTAAATAGCCAACGCTTGACCTCCTCTTTCGCTTACGGCCATACCACCCTGGAAATGCCCGATCTCATCTGAACTCGGAAGTAAAGCAGGGTCGGGCCTGCTTAGTACTTGGATGGGAGACCGCCTGGGAATACCAGGTGCTGTAAGCTTTTCGAAGTGCTTCATTTGGCAGCTGATTTAAATAGCCAACGCTTGACCTCCTCTTTCGCTTACGGCCATACCACCCTGGAAATGCCCGATCTCATCTGAACTCGGAAGTAAAGCAGGGTCGGGCCTGGTTAGTACTTGGATGGGAGACCGCCTGGGAATACCAGGTGCTATAAGCTTTTCGAAGTGCTTCATTTGGCAGCTGATTTAAATAGCCAACGCTTGACCTCCTCTTTCGCTTACGGCCATACCACCCTGGAAATGCCCGATCTCATCTGAACTCGGAAGTAAAGCAGGGTCGGGCCTGGTTAGTACTTGGATGGGAGACCGCCTGGGAATACCAGGTGCTGTAAGCTTTTCGAAGTGCTTCATTTGGCAGCTGATTTAAATAGCCAACGCTTGACATCCTCTTTCGCTTACGGCCATACCACCCTGGAAATGCCCGATCTCATCTGAACTCGGAAGTAAAGCAGGGTCGGGCCTGGTTAGTACTTGGATGGGAGACCGCCTGGGAATACCAGGTGCTGTAAGCTTTTCGAAGTGCTTCATTTGGCAGCTGATTTAAATAGCCAACGCTTGACATCCTCTTTCGCTTACGGCCATACCACCCTGGAAATGCCCGATCTCATCTGAACTCGGAAGTAAAGCAGGGTCGGGCCTGGTTAGTACTTGGATGGGAGACCGCCTGGGAATACCAGGTGCTGTAAGGTTTTCGAAGTGCTTCATTTGGCAGCTGATTTAAATAGCCAACGCTTGACATCCTCTTTCGCTTACGGCCATACCACCCTGGAAATGCCCGATCTCATCTGAACTCGGAAGTAAAGCAGGGTCGGGCCTGGTTAGTACTTGGATGGGAGACCGCCTGGGAATACCAGGTGCTGTAAGCTTTTCGAAGTGCTTCATTTGGCAGCTGATTTAAATAGCCAACGCTTGACATCCTCTTTCGCTTACGGCCATACCACCCTGGAAATGCCCGATCTCATCTGAACTCGGAAGTAAAGCAGGGTCGGGCCTGGTTAGTACTTGGATGGGAGACCGCCTGGGAATACCAGGTGCTGTAAGCTTTTCGAAGTGCTTCATTTGGCAGCTGATTTAAATAGCCAACGCTTGACATCCTCTTTCGCTTACGGCCATACCACCCTGGAAATGCCCGATCTCATCTGAACTCGGAAGTAAAGCAGGGTCGGGCCTGGTTAGTACTTGGATGGGAGACCGCCTGGGAATACCAGGTGCTGTAAGCTTTTCGAAGTGCTTCATTTGGCAGCTGATTTAAATAGCCAACGCTTGACCTCCTCTTTCGCTTACGGCCATACCACCCTGGAAATGCCCGATCTCATCTGAACTCGGAAGTAAAGCAGGGTCGGGCCTGGTTAGTACTTGGATGGGAGACCGCCTGGGAATACCAGGTGCTGTAAGCTTTTCGAAGTGCTTCATTTGGCAGCTGATTTAAATAGCCAACGCTTGACATCCTCTTTCGCTTACGGCCATACCACCCTGGAAATGCCCGATCTCATCTGAACTCGGAAGTAAAGCAGGGTCGGGCCTGGTTAGTACTTGGATGGGAGACCGCCTGGGAATACCAGGTGCTGTAAGCTTTTCGAAGTGCTTCATTTGGCAGCTGATTTAAATAGCCAACGCTTGACATCCTCTTTCGCTTACGGCCATACCACCCTGGAAATGCCCGATCTCATCTGAACTCRGAAGTAAAGCAGGGTCGGGCCTGGTTAGTACTTGGAWGGGAGACCGCCTGGGAATACCAGGTGCTGTAAGCTTTTCGAAGTGCTTCATYTGGCAGCTGATTTAAATAGCCAACGCTTGACATCCTCTTTCGCTTACGGCCATACCACCCTGGAAATGCCCGATCTCATCTGAACTCGGAAGTAAAGCAGGGTCGGGCCTGGTTAGTACTTGGATGGGAGACCGCCTGGGAATACCAGGTGCTGTAAGCTTTTCGAAGTGCTTCATYTGGCAGCTGATTTAAATAGCCAACGCTTGACMTCCTCTTTCGCTTACGGCCATACCACCCTGGAAATGCCCGATCTCATCTGAACTCGGAAGTAAAGCAGGGTCGGGCCTGSTTAGTACTTGGATGGGAGACCGCCTGGGAATACCAGGTGCTGTAAGCTTTTCGAAGTGCTTCATYTGGCAGCTGATTTAAATAGCCAACGCTTGACCTCCTCTTTCGCTTACGGCCATACCACCCTGGAAATGCCCGATCTCATCTGAACTCGGAAGTAAAGCAGGGTCGGGCCTGGTTAGTACTTGGATGGGAGACCGCCTGGGAATACCAGGTGCTRTAAGCTTTTCGAAGTGCTTCATYTGGCAGCTGATTTAAATAGCCAACGCTTGACCTCCTCTTTCGCTTACGGCCATACCACCCTGGAAATGCCCGATCTCATCTGAACTCGGAAGTAAAGCAGGGTCGGGCCTGGTTAGTACTTGGATGGGAGACCGCCTGGGAATACCAGGTGCTGTAAGCTTTTCGAAGTGCTTCATYTGGCAGCTGATTTAAATAGCCAACGCTTGACAKCCTCTTTCGCTTACGGCCATACCACCCTGGAAATGCCCGATCTCATCTGAACTCGGAAGTAAAGCAGGGTCGGGCCTGGTTAGTACTTGGATGGGAGACCGCCTGGGAATACCAGGTGCTGTAAGCTTTTCGAAGTGCTTCATYTGGCAGCTGATTTAAATAGCCAACGCTTGACAKCCTCTTTCGCTTACGGCCATACCACCCTGGAAATGCCCGATCTCATCTGAACTCKGAAGTAAAGCAGGGTCGGGCCTGGTTAGTACTTGGATGGGAGACCGCCTGGGAATACCAGGTGCTGTAAGCTTTTCGAAGTGCTTCATYTGGCAGCTGATTTAAATAGCCAACGCTTGACMKCCTCTTTCGCTTACGGCCATACCACCCTGGAAATGCCCGATCTCATCTGAACTCGGAAGTAAAGCAGGGTCGGGCCTGGTTAGTACTTGGATGGGAGACCGCCTGGGAATACCAGGTGCTGTAAGCTTTTCGAAGTGCTTCATTTGGCAGCTGATTTAAATAGCCAACGCTTGACCTCCTCTTTCGCTTACGGCCATACCACCCTGGAAATGCCCGATCYCATCTGAACTCGGAAGTAAAGCAGGGTCGGGCCTGGTTAGTACTTGGATGGGAGACCGCCTGGGAATACCAGGTGCTGTAAGCTTTTCGAAGTGCTTCATYTGGCAGCTGATTTAAATAGCCAACGCTTGACAGYCGTCTTTCGCTTACGGCCATACCACCCTGGAAATGCCCGATCTCATCTGAACTCGGAAGTAAAGCAGGGTCGGGCCTGGTTAGTACTTGGATGGGAGACCGCCTGGGAATAMCAGGTGCTGTAAGCTTTTCGAAGTGCTTCATYTGGCAGCTGATTTAAATAGCCAACGCTTGACAKCCTCTTTYGCTTACGGCCATACCACCCTGGAAATGCCCGATCTCATCTGAACTCGGAAGTAAAGCAGGGTCGGGCCTGGTTAGTACTTGGATGGGAGACCGCCTGGGAATACCAGGTGYTGTAAGCTTTTCGAAGTGCTTCATYTGGCAGCTGATTTAAATAGCCAACGCTTGACAKCCTCTTTCGCTTACGGCCATACCACCCTGGAAATGCCCGATCTCATCTGAACTCGGAAGTAAAGCAGGGTCGGGCCTGGTTAGTACTTGGATGGGAGACCGCCTGGGAATACCAGGTGCTGTAAGCTTTTCGAAGTGCTTCATYTGGCAGCTGATTTAAATAGCCAACGCTTGACAKCCTCTTTCGCTTACGGCCATACCACCCTGGAAATGCCCGATCTCATCTGAACTCGGAAGTWAAGCAGGGTCGGGCCTGGTTAGTACTTGGATGGGAGACCGCCTGGGAATACCAGGTGCTGTAAGCTTTTCGAAGTGCTTCATYTGGCAGCTGATTTAAATAGCCAACGCTTGACAKCCTCTTTCGCTTACGGCCATACCACCCTGGAAATGCCCGATCTCATCTGAACTCGGAAGTAAAGCAGGGTCGGGCCTGGTTAGTACTTGGATGGGAGACCGCCTGGGAATACCAGGTGCTGTAAGCTTTTCGAAGTGCTTCATYTGGCAGCTGATTTAAATAGCCAACGCTTGACAKCCTCTTTCGCTTACGGCCATACCACCCTGGAAATGCCCGATCTCATCTGAACTCGGAAGTAAAGCAGGGTCGGGCCTGGTTAGTACTTGGATGGGAGACCGCCTGGGAATACCAGGTGCTGTAAGCTTTTCGAAGTGCTTCATYTGGCAGCTGATTTAAATAGCCAACGCTTGACAKCCTCTTTCGCTTACGGCCATACCACCCTGGAAATGCCCGATCTCATCTGAACTCGGAAGTAAAGCAGGGTCGGGCCTGGTTAGTACTTGGATGGGAGACCGCCTGGGAATACCAGGTGCTGTAAGCTTTTCGAAGTGCTTCATYTGGCAGCTGATTTAAATAGCCAACGCTTGACAKCCTCTTTCGCTTACGGCCATACCACCCTGGAAATGCCCGATCTCATCTGAACTCGGAAGTAAAGCAGGGTCGGGCCTGGTTAGTACTTGGATGGGAGACCGCCTGGGAATACCAGGTGCTGTAAGCTTTTCGAAGTGCTTCATYTGGCAGCTGATTTAAATAGCCAACGCTTGACAKCCTCTTTCGCTTACGGCCATACCACCCTGGAAATGCCCGATCTCATCTGAACTCGGAAGTAAAGCAGGGTCGGGCCTGGTTAGTACTTGGATGGGAGACCGCCTGGGAATACCAGGTGCTGTAAGCTTTTCGAAGTGCTTCATYTGGCAGCTGATTTAAATAGCCAACGCTTGACAKCCTCTTTCGCTTACGGCCATACCACCCTGGAAATGCCCGATCTCATCTGAACTCGGAAGTAAAGCAGGGTCGGGCCTGGTTAGTACTTGGATGGGAGACCGCCTGGGAATACCAGGTGCTGTAAGCTTTTCGAAGTGCTTCATYTGGCAGCTGATTTAAATAGCCAACGCTTGACAKCCTCTTTCGCTTACGGCCATACCACCCTGGAAATGCCCGATCTCATCTGAACTCGGAAGTAAAGCAGGGTCGGGCCTGGTTAGTACTTGGATGGGAGACCGCCTGGGAATACCAGGTGCTGTAAGCTTTTCGAAGTGCTTCATYTGGCAGCTGATTTAAATAGCCAACGCTTGACAKCCTCTTTCGCTTACGGCCATACCACCCTGGAAATGCCCGATCTCATCTGAACTCGGAAGTAAAGCAGGGTCGGGCCTGGTTAGTACTTGGATGGGAGACCGCCTGGGAATACCAGGTGCTGTAAGCTTTTCGAAGTGCTTCATYTGGCAGCTGATTTAAATAGCCAACGCTTGACAKCCTCTTTCGCTTACGGCCATACCACCCTGGAAATGCCCGATCTCATCTGAACTCGGAAGTAAAGCAGGGTCGGGCCTGGTTAGTACTTGGATGGGAGACCGCCTGGGAATACCAGGTGCTGTAAGCTTTTCGAAGTGCTTCATYTGGCAGCTGATTTAAATAGCCAACGCTTGACMKCCTCTTTCGCTTACGGCCATACCACCSTGGAAATGCCCGATCTCATCTGAACTCGGAAGTAAAGCAGGGTCGGGCCTGGTTAGTACTTGGATGGGAGACCGCCTGGGAATACCAGGTGCTGTAAGCTTTTCGAAGTGCTTCATYTGGCAGCTGATTTAAATAGCCAACGCTTGACAKCCTCTTTCGCTTACGGCCATACCACCCTGGAAATGCCCGATCTCATCTGAACTCGGAAGTAAAGCAGGGTCGGGCCTGGTTAGTACTTGGATGGGAGACCGCCTGGGAATACCAGGTGCTGTAAGCTTTTCGAAGTGCTTCATYTGGCAGCTGATTTAAATAGCCAACGCTTGACAKCCTCTTTCGCTTACGGCCATACCACCCTGGAAATGCCCGATCTCATCTGAACTCRGAAGTAAAGCAGGGTCGGGCCTGGTTAGTACTTGGAWGGGAGACCGCCTGGGAATACCAGGTGCTGTAAGCTTTTCGAAGTGCTTCATYTGGCAGCTGATTTAAATAGCCAACGCTTGACAKCCTCTTTCGCTTACGGCCATACCACCCTGGAAATGCCCGATYTCATCTGAACTCGGAAGTAAAGCAGGGTCGGGCCTGGTTAGTACTTGGATGGGAGACCGCCTGGGAATACCAGGTGCTGTAAGCTTTTCGAAGTGCTTCATYTGGCAGCTGATTTAAATAGCCAACGCTTGACMKCCTCTTTCGCTTACGGCCATACCACCCTGGAAATGCCCGATCTCATCTGAACTCGGAAGTAAAGCAGGGTCGGGCCTGSTTAGTACTTGGATGGGAGACCGCCTGGGAATACCAGGTGCTGTAAGCTTTTCGAAGTGCTTCATYTGGCAGCTGATTTAAATAGCCAACGCTTGACMKCCTCTTTCGCTTACGGCCATACCACCCTGGAAATGCCCGATCTCATCTGAACTCGGAAGTAAAGCAGGGTCGGGCCTGGTTAGTACTTGGATGGGAGACCGCCTGGGAATACCAGGTGCTRTAAGCTTTTCGAAGTGCTTCATYTGGCAGCTGATTTAAATAGCCAACGCTTGACMKCCTCTTTCGCTTACGGCCATACCACCCTGGAAATGCCCGATCTCATCTGAACTCGGAAGTAAAGCAGGGTCGGGCCTGGTTAGTACTTGGATGGGAGACCGCCTGGGAATACCAGGTGCTGTAAGCTTTTCGAAGTGCTTCATYTGGCAGCTGATTTAAATAGCCAACGCTTGACAKCCTCTTTCGCTTACGGCCATACCACCCTGGAAATGCCCGATCTCATCTGAACTCGGAAGTAAAGCAGGGTCGGGCCTGGTTAGTACTTGGATGGGAGACCGCCTGGGAATACCAGGTGCTGTAAGCTTTTCGAAGTGCTTCATYTGGCAGCTGATTTAAATAGCCAACGCTTGACAKCCTCTTTCGCTTACGGCCATACCACCCTGGAAATGCCCGATCTCATCTGAACTCKGAAGTAAAGCAGGGTCGGGCCTGGTTAGTACTTGGATGGGAGACCGCCTGGGAATACCAGGTGCTGTAAGCTTTTCGAAGTGCTTCATYTGGCAGCTGATTTAAATAGCCAACGCTTGACMKCCTCTTTCGCTTACGGCCATACCACCCTGGAAATGCCCGATCTCATCTGAACTCGGAAGTAAAGCAGGGTCGGGCCTGGTTAGTACTTGGATGGGAGACCGCCTGGGAATACCAGGTGCTGTAAGCTTTTCGAAGTGCTTCATTTGGCAGCTGATTTAAATAGCCAACGCTTGACCTCCTCTTTCGCTTACGGCCATACCACCCTGGAAATGCCCGATCCCATCTGAACTCGGAAGTAAAGCAGGGTCGGGCCTGGTTAGTACTTGGATGGGAGACCGCCTGGGAATACCAGGTGCTGTAAGCTTTTCGAAGTGCTTCATYTGGCAGCTGATTTAAATAGCCAACGCTTGACAKCSTCTTTCGCTTACGGCCATACCACCCTGGAAATGCCCGATCTCATCTGAACTCGGAAGTAAAGCAGGGTCGGGCCTGGTTAGTACTTGGATGGGAGACCGCCTGGGAATAMCAGGTGCTGTAAGCTTTTCGAAGTGCTTCATYTGGCAGCTGATTTAAATAGCCAACGCTTGACAKCCTCTTTYGCTTACGGCCATACCACCCTGGAAATGCCCGATCTCATCTGAACTCGGAAGTAAAGCAGGGTCGGGCCTGGTTAGTACTTGGATGGGAGACCGCCTGGGAATACCAGGTGCTGTAAGCTTTTCGAAGTGCTTCATYTGGCAGCTGATTTAAATAGCCAACGCTTGACAKCCTCTTTCGCTTACGGCCATACCACCCTGGAAATGCCCGATCTCATCTGAACTCGGAAGTAAAGCAGGGTCGGGCCTGGTTAGTACTTGGATGGGAGACCGCCTGGGAATACCAGGTGCTGTAAGCTTTTCGAAGTGCTTCATYTGGCAGCTGATTTAAATAGCCAACGCTTGACAKCCTCTTTCGCTTACGGCCATACCACCCTGGAAATGCCCGATCTCATCTGAACTCGGAAGTWAAGCAGGGYCGGGCCTGGTTAGTACTTGGATGGGAGACCGCCTGGGAATACCAGGTGCTGTAAGCTTTTCGAAGTGCTTCATYTGGCAGCTGATTTAAATAGCCAACGCTTGACAKCCTCTTTCGCTTACGGCCATACCACCCTGGAAATGCCCGATCTCATCTGAACTCGGAAGTAAAGCAGGGTCGGGCCTGGTTAGTACTTGGATGGGAGACCGCCTGGGAATACCAGGTGCTGTAAGCTTTTCGAAGTGCTTCATYTGGCAGCTGATTTAAATAGCCAACGCTTGACAKCCTCTTTCGCTTACGGCCATACCACCCTGGAAATGCCCGATCTCATCTGAACTCGGAAGTAAAGCAGGGTCGGGCCTGGTTAGTACTTGGATGGGAGACCGCCTGGGAATACCAGGTGCTGTAAGCTTTTCGAAGTGCTTCATYTGGCAGCTGATTTAAATAGCCAACGCTTGACAKCCTCTTTCGCTTACGGCCATACCACCCTGGAAATGCCCGATCTCATCTGAACTCGGAAGTAAAGCAGGGTCGGGCCTGGTTAGTACTTGGATGGGAGACYGCCTGGGAATACCAGGTGCTGTAAGCTTTTCGAAGTGCTTCATYTGGCAGCTGATTTAAATAGCCAACGCTTGACAKCCTCTTTYGCTTACGGCCATACCACCCTGGAAATGCCCGATCTCATCTGAACTCGGAAGTAAAGCAGGGTCGGGCCTGGTTAGTACTTGGATGGGAGACCGCCT
Source organism: Danio rerio (assembly GCF_049306965.1). Lineage (NCBI taxonomy): Eukaryota > Metazoa > Chordata > Actinopteri > Cypriniformes > Danionidae > Danio > Danio rerio. The sequence continues at coordinate 51,259,027 of NC_133179.1, forward strand.
GGGAATACCAGGTGCTGTAAGCTTTTCGAAGTGCTTCATYTGGCAGCTGATTTAAATAGCCAACGCTTGACAKCCTCTTTCGCTTACGGCCATACCACCCTGGAAATGCCCGATCTCATCTGAACTCGGAAGTAAAGCAGGGTCGGGCCTGGTTAGTACTTGGATGGGAGACCGCCTGGGAATACCAGGTGCTGTAAGCTTTTCGAAGTGCTTCATYTGGCAGCTGATTTAAATAGCCAACGCTTGACAKCCTCTTTCGCTTACGGCCATACCACCCTGGAAATGCCCGATCTCATCTGAACTCGGAAGTAAAGCAGGGTCGGGCCTGGTTAGTACTTGGATGGGAGACCGCCTGGGAATACCAGGTGCTGTAAGCTTTTCGAAGTGCTTCATYTGGCAGCTGATTTAAATAGCCAACGCTTGACAKCCTCTTTCGCTTACGGCCATACCACCCTGGAAATGCCCGATCTCATCTGAACTCGGAAGTAAAGCAGGGTCGGGCCTGGTTAGTACTTGGATGGGAGACCGCCTGGGAATACCAGGTGCTGTAAGCTTTTCGAAGTGCTTCATYTGGCAGCTGATTTAAATAGCCAACGCTTGACAKCCTCTTTCGCTTACGGCCATACCACCCTGGAAATGCCCGATCTCATCTGAACTCGGAAGTAAAGCAGGGTCGGGCCTGGTTAGTACTTGGATGGGAGACCGCCTGGGAATACCAGGTGCTGTAAGCTTTTCGAAGTGCTTCATYTGGCAGCTGATTTAAATAGCCAACGCTTGACAKCCTCTTTCGCTTACGGCCATACCACCCTGGAAATGCCCGATCTCATCTGAACTCGGAAGTAAAGCAGGGTCGGGCCTGGTTAGTACTTGGATGGGAGACCGCCTGGGAATACCAGGTGCTGTAAGCTTTTCGAAGTGCTTCATCTGGCAGCTGATTTAAATAGCCAACGCTTGACAGCCTCTTTCGCTTACGGCCATACCACCCTGGAAATGCCCGATCTCATCTGAACTCGGAAGTAAAGCAGGGTCGGGCCTGGTTAGTACTTGGATGGGAGACCGCCTGGGAATACCAGGTGCTGTAAGCTTTTCGAAGTGCTTCATCTGGCAGCTGATTTAAATAGCCAACGCTTGACAGCCTCTTTCGCTTACGGCCATACCACCCTGGAAATGCCCGATCTCATCTGAACTCGGAAGTAAAGCAGGGTCGGGCCTGGTTAGTACTTGGATGGGAGACCGCCTGGGAATACCAGGTGCTGTAAGCTTTTCGAAGTGCTTCATCTGGCAGCTGATTTAAATAGCCAACGCTTGACAGCCTCTTTCGCTTACGGCCATACCACCCTGGAAATGCCCGATCTCATCTGAACTCGGAAGTAAAGCAGGGTCGGGCCTGGTTAGTACTTGGATGGGAGACCGCCTGGGAATACCAGGTGCTGTAAGCTTTTCGAAGTGCTTCATCTGGCAGCTGATTTAAATAGCCAACGCTTGACAGCCTCTTTCGCTTACGGCCATACCACCCTGGAAATGCCCGATCTCATCTGAACTCGGAAGTAAAGCAGGGTCGGGCCTGGTTAGTACTTGGATGGGAGACCGCCTGGGAATACCAGGTGCTGTAAGCTTTTCGAAGTGCTTCATCTGGCAGCTGATTTAAATAGCCAACGCTTGACAGCCTCTTTCGCTTACGGCCATACCACCCTGGAAATGCCCGATCTCATCTGAACTCGGAAGTAAAGCAGGGTCGGGCCTGGTTAGTACTTGGATGGGAGACCGCCTGGGAATACCAGGTGCTGTAAGCTTTTCGAAGTGCTTCATCTGGCAGCTGATTTAAATAGCCAACGCTTGACAGCCTCTTTCGCTTACGGCCATACCACCCTGGAAATGCCCGATCTCATCTGAACTCGGAAGTAAAGCAGGGTCGGGCCTGGTTAGTACTTGGATGGGAGACCGCCTGGGAATACCAGGTGCTGTAAGCTTTTCGAAGTGCTTCATCTGGCAGCTGATTTAAATAGCCAACGCTTGACAGCCTCTTTCGCTTACGGCCATACCACCCTGGAAATGCCCGATCTCATCTGAACTCGGAAGTAAAGCAGGGTCGGGCCTGGTTAGTACTTGGATGGGAGACCGCCTGGGAATACCAGGTGCTGTAAGCTTTTCGAAGTGCTTCATCTGGCAGCTGATTTAAATAGCCAACGCTTGACAGCCTCTTTCGCTTACGGCCATACCACCCTGGAAATGCCCGATCTCATCTGAACTCGGAAGTAAAGCAGGGTCGGGCCTGGTTAGTACTTGGATGGGAGACCGCCTGGGAATACCAGGTGCTGTAAGCTTTTCGAAGTGCTTCATCTGGCAGCTKATTTAAATAGCCAACGCTTGACAGCCTCTTTCGCTTACGGCCATACCACCCTGGAAATGCCCGATCTCATCTGAACTCGGAAGTAAAGCAGGGTCGGGCCTGGTTAGTACTTGGATGGGAGACCGCCTGGGAATACCAGGTGCTGTAAGCTTTTCGAAGTGCTTCATCTGGCAGCTGATTTAAATAGCCAACGCTTGACAGCCTCTTTCGCTTACGGCCATACCACCCTGGAAATGCCCGATCTCATCTGAACTCGGAAGTAAAGCAGGGTCGGGCCTGGTTAGTACTTGGATGGGAGACCGCCTRKGAATACCAGGTGCTGTAAGCTTTTCGAAGTGCTTCATCTGGCAGCTGATTTAAATAGCCAACGCTTGACAGCCTCTTTCGCTTACGGCCATACCACCCTGGAAATGCCCGAYCTCATCTGAACTCGGAAGTAAAGCAGGGTCGGGCCTGGTTAGTACTTGGATGGGAGACCGCCTGGGAATACCAGGTGCTGTAAGCTTTTCGAAGTGCTTCATCTGGCAGCTGATTTAAATAGCCAACGCTTGACAGCCTCTTTCGCTTACGGCCATACCACCCTGGAAATGCCCGATCTCATCTGAACTCGGAAGTAAAGCAGGGTCGGGCCTGGTTAGTACTTGGATGGGAGACCGCCTGGGAATACCAGGTGCTGTAAGMTTTTCGAAGTGCTTCATCTGGCAGCTGATTTAAATAGCCAACGCTTGACAGCCTCTTTCGCTTACGGCCATACCACCCTGGAAATGCCYGATCTCATCTGAACTCGGAAGTAAAGCAGGGTCGGGCCTGGTTAGTACTTGGATGGGAGACCGCCTGGGAATACCAGGTGCTGTAAGCTTTTCGAAGTGCTTCATCTGGCAGCTGATTTAAATAGCCAACGCTTGACAGCCTCTTTCGCTTACGGCCATACCACCCTGGAAATGCCCGATCTCATCTGAACTCGGAAGTAAAGCAGGGTCGGGCCTGGTTAGTACTTGGATGGGAGACCGCCTGGGAATACCAGGTGCTGTAAGCTTTTCGAAGTGCTTCATCTGGCAGCTGATTTAAATAGCCAACGCTTGACAGCCTCTTTCGCTTACGGCCATACCACCCTGAAAATGCCCGATCTCATCTGAACTCGGAAGTAAAGCAGSGTCGGGCCTGGTTAGTACTTGGATGGGAGACCGCCTGGGAATACCAGGTGCTGTAAGCTTTTCGAAGTGCTTCATCTGGMAGCTGATTTAAATAGCCAACGCTTGACAGCCTCTTTCGCTTACGGCCATACCACCCTGGAAATGCCCGATCTCATCTGAACTCGGAAGTAAAGCAGGGTCGGGCCTGGTTAGTACTTGGATGGGAGACCGCCTGGGAATACCAGGTGCTGTAAGCTTTTCGAAGTGCTTCATCTGGCAGCTGATTTAAATAGCCAACGCTTGACAGCCTCTTTCGCTTACGGCCATACCACCCTGGAAATGCCCGATCTCATCTGAACTCGGAAGTAAAGCAGGGTCGGGCCTGGTTAGTACTTGGATGGGAGACCGCCTGGGAATACCAGGTGCTGTAAGCTTTTCGAAGTGCTTCATCTGGCAGCTGATTTAAATAGCCAACGCTTGACAGCCTCTTTCGCTTACGGCCATACCACCCTGGAAATGCCCGATCTCATCTGAACTCGGAAGTAAAGCAGGGTCGGGCCTGGTTAGTACTTGGATGGGAGACCGCCTGGGAATACCAGGTGCTGTAAGCTTTTCGAAGTGCTTCATCTGGCAGCTGATTTAAATAGCCAACGCTTGACAGCCTCTTTCGCTTACGGCCATACCACCCTGGAAATGCCCGATCTCATCTGAACTCGGAAGTAAAGCAGGGTCGGGCCTGGTTAGTACTTGGATGGGAGACCGCCTGGGAATACCAGGTGCTGTAAGCTTTTCGAAGTGCTTCATCTGGCAGCTGATTTAAATAGCCAACGCTTGACAGCCTCTTTCGCTTACGGCCATACCACCCTGGAAATGCCCGATCTCATCTGAACTCGGAAGTAAAGCAGGGTCGGGCCTGGTTAGTACTTGGATGGGAGACCGCCTGGGAATACCAGGTGCTGTAAGCTTTTCGAAGTGCTTCATCTGGCAGCTGATTTAAATAGCCAACGCTTGACAGCCTCTTTCGCTTACGGCCATACCACCCTGGAAATGCCCGATCTCATCTGAACTCGGAAGTAAAGCAGGGTCGGGCCTGGTTAGTACTTGGATGGGAGACCGCCTGGGAATACCAGGTGCTGTAAGCTTTTCGAAGTGCTTCATCTGGCAGCTGATTTAAATAGCCAACGCTTGACAGCCTCTTTCGCTTACGGCCATACCACCCTGGAAATGCCCGATCTCATCTGAACTCGGAAGTAAAGCAGGGTCGGGCCTGGTTAGTACTTGGATGGGAGACCGCCTGGGAATACCAGGTGCTGTAAGCTTTTCGAAGTGCTTCATCTGGCAGCTGATTTAAATAGCCAACGCTTGACAGCCTCTTTCGCTTACGGCCATACCACCCTGGAAATGCCCGATCTCATCTGAACTCGGAAGTAAAGCAGGGTCGGGCCTGGTTAGTACTTGGATGGGAGACCGCCTGGGAATACCAGGTGCTGTAAGCTTTTCGAAGTGCTTCATCTGGCAGCTGATTTAAATAGCCAACGCTTGACAGCCTCTTTCGCTTACGGCCATACCACCCTGGAAATGCCCGATCTCATCTGAACTCGGAAGTAAAGCAGGGTCGGGCCTGGTTAGTACTTGGATGGGAGACCGCCTGGGAATACCAGGTGCTGTAAGCTTTTCGAAGTGCTTCATCTGGCAGCTGATTTAAATAGCCAACGCTTGACAGCCTCTTTCGCTTACGGCCATACCACCCTGGAAATGCCCGATCTCATCTGAACTCGGAAGTAAAGCAGGGTCGGGCCTGGTTAGTACTTGGATGGGAGACCGCCTGGGAATACCAGGTGCTGTAAGCTTTTCGAAGTGCTTCATCTGGCAGCTGATTTAAATAGCCAACGCTTGACAGCCTCTTTCGCTTACGGCCATACCACCCTGGAAATGCCCGATCTCATCTGAACTCGGAAGTAAAGCAGGGTCGGGCCTGGTTAGTACTTGGATRGGAGACCGCCTGGGAATACCAGGTGCTGTAAGCTTTTCGAAGTGCTTCATCTGGCAGCTGATTTAAATAGCCAACGCTTGACAGCCTCTTTCGCTTACGGCCATACCACCCTGGAAATGCCCGATCTCATCTGAACTCGGAAGTAAAGCAGGGTCGGGCCTGGTTAGTACTTGGATGGGAGACCGCCTGGGAATACCAGGTGCTGTAAGCTTTTCGAAGTGCTTCATCTGGCAGCTGATTTAAATAGCCAACGCTTGACAGCCTCTTTCGCTTACGGCCATACCACCCTGGAAATGCCCGATCTCATCTGAACTCGGAAGTAAAGCAGGGTCGGGCCTGGTTAGTACTTGGATGGGAGACCGCCTGGGAATACCAGGTGCTGTAAGCTTTTCGAAGTGCTTCATCTGGCAGCTGATTTAAATAGCCAACGCTTGACAGCCTCTTTCGCTTACGGCCATACCACCCTGGAAATGCCCGAYCTCATCTGAACTCGGAAGTAAAGCAGGGTCGGGCCTGGTTAGTACTTGGATGGGAGACYGCCTGGGAATACCAGRTGCTGTAAGCTTTTCGAAGTGCTTCATCTGGCAGCTGATTTAAATAGCCAACGCTTGACAGCCTCTTTCGCTTACGGCCATACCACCCTGGAAATGCCCGATCTCATCTGAACTCGGAAGTAAAGCAGGGTCGGGCCTGGTTAGTACTTGGATGGGAGACCGCCTGGGAATACCAGGTGCTGTAAGCTTTTCGAAGTGCTTCATCTGGCAGCTGATTTAAATAGCCAACGCTTGACAGCCTCTTTCGCTTACGGCCATACCACCCTGGAAATGCCYGATCTCATCTGAACTCGGAAGTAAAGCAGGGTCGGGCCTGGTTAGTACTTGGATGGGAGACCGCCTGGGAATACCAGGTGCTGTAAGCTTTTCGAAGTGCTTCATCTGGCAGCTGATTTAAATAGCCAACGCTTGACARCCTCTTTCGCTTACGGCCATACCACCCTGGAAATGCCCGATCTCATCTGAACTCGGAAGTAAAGCAGGGTCGGGCCTGGTTAGTACTTGGATGGGAGACCGCCTGGGAATACCAGGTGCTGTAAGCTTTTCGAAGTGCTTCATCTGGCAGCTGATTTAAATAGCCAACGCTTGACAGCCTCTTTCGCTTACGGCCATACCACCCTGGAAATGCCCGATCTCATCTGAACTCGGAAGTAAAGCAGGGTCGGGCCTGGTTAGTACTTGGATGGGAGACCGCCTGGGAATACCAGGTGCTGTAAGCTTTTCGAAGTGCTTCATCTGGCAGCTGATTTAAATAGCCAACGCTTGACAGCCTCTTTCGCTTACGGCCATACCACCCTGGAAATGCCCGATCTCATCTGAACTCGGAAGTAAAGCAGGGTCGGGCCTGGTTAGTACTTGGATGGGAGACCGCCTGGGAATACCAGGTGCTGTAAGCTTTTCGAAGTGCTTCATCTGGCAGCTGATTTAAATAGCCAACGCTTGACAGCCTCTTTCGCTTACGGCCATACCACCCTGGAAATGCCCGATCTCATCTGAACTCGGAAGTAAAGCAGGGTCGGGCCTGGTTAGTACTTGGATGGGAGACCGCCTGGGAATACCAGGTGCTGTAAGCTTTTCGAAGTGCTTCATCTGGCAGCTGATTTAAATAGCCAACGCTTGACAGYCTCTTTCGCTTACGGCCATACCACCCTGGAAATGCCCGATCTCATCTGAACTCGGAAGTAAAGCAGGGTCGGGCCTGGTTAGTACTTGGATGGGAGACCGCCTGGGAATACCAGGTGCTGTAAGCTTTTCGAAGTGCTTCATCTGGCAGCTGATTTAAATAGCCAACGCTTGACAGCCTCTTTCGCTTACGGCCATACCACCCTGGAAATGCCCGATCTCATCTGAACTCGGAAGTAAAGCAGGGTCGGGCCTGGTTAGTACTTGGATGGGAGACCGCCTGGGAATACCAGGTGCTGTAAGCTTTTTCGAAGTGCTTCATCTGGCAGCTGATTTAAATAGCCAACGCTTGACAGCCTCTTTCGCTTACGGCCATACCACCCTGGAAATGCCAGATCTCATCTGAACTCGGAAGTAAAGCAGGGTCGGGCCCGGTTAGTACTTGGATGGGAGACCGCCTGGGAATACCAGGTGCTGTAAGCTTTTCGAAGTGCTTCATYTGGCAGCTGATTTAAATAGCCAACGCTTGACMKCCTCTTTCGCTTACGGCCATACCACCCTGGACACGCCCTCTAGTGTGAGTTAGAGTTGGTGCACTGCAGGAAGTGTGAGGTGGCAGAAGGAAGAGAGAGGCTCTTCCATTTTGGCAGTTTTGTTTTTTATTTTTAGTTTTTGCATTACAAAGTTTACTTTAATTGTTTTTTCAGTTAAAGATTATTTTTAACTAACCCCAAACAGTAACACTGTTTTGGGGTTAGAAAACAAMAAAATGGACACTACGGAGAAAGAGAATGGACAGGACACAAATGGAAAAAGGAACAGAGAACAAGGAAATGCTACAAACATGCTTGAAAGGACACGAAATGAAGATGCCGRAGAAAACAGCAATGAGACATGGGCAACAGTTGTCTCAAAGAAAAAAGAAGGGAAAGGAGGTGGTCAAGAAAAGAAAGGTAATCTACAATCAATTGCAAGTATTGAAAGTGAAAAGAATACTGAAGRACAAATGAATGCTTTAAGTCAAAAACAACAAATGCTGAACAAACTAAAGAAGCAAGCAAGATATCAAAGAGAATATAAGAAGGAAGCCACACTGACAATGATGATAAAGGATGTTGAAAACTCAACTATAAACAACATAATCAAAGCAGTTGAAGACAAAGTGGGGATTGGCAAATTAATTGGACTGAGAAGGAAAAACAACAATGAATTTGAACTGACAATGGAAAGTGAAAAAGAATGCGAGRTATTGATTAACGGACTGATGATTAATGGAGAAGAATGTGAAGTGAAAAAGCTGTGTGCAACAGRAAAAATGGTATCTTTCCTGAACTTGCCCAGTTATATACAGGATGAGGAGATACAACAGAAACTGAGTAATTGGGGAGTAACTCCTATACTGCCAATAAGAAGGAAATATCATCCGGGAACAATGGTTGCAGACGGAACACGATTTGTGAAGGTAAAGTTTCCCAAAGAAGTTAAATCTTTACCATACAATGTTGGCTTCATGACGGAAGAAGGGATGCAGTATTTCAGAGTGATACATGACAATCAACTGAAAATGTGCAGACTTTGCTCAAGTACAGAGCATGAAAAGAAAGACTGCCCAAATTTCACGTGCAGGAGATGTCTTCAGCAGGGGCATTATGTGCGGGACTGCGAAGTTCCGCAGTGCCAGGGCTGCGAGAGGGCATCAACAAGATGTAACTGCAACAAAGAGGAGGAAGTTGAAAGGATGGAAACACAAGCGTCACTTGAAAATACTGCAACAGAAAGGAAGGAGGACAAAACAGGAGAAGAAAACAATACAGAAGAGGACAGAAATGAGCAAGAGGATAAAGAAATGGAACTGGGAGAAGGAGCAAACAARGAAGAAGGAGAACCAAATAATAGACAATTTGCTGAGGAACAAAATGATGAGGACACTATAGAACTGAACAATGAAGAGAGACAGGAGAAAACAAGGACTGAGGACAATGAAATAAGAGCAATAAATGAGGTAAGAGSAATGGATTTTGAAAGGGGGAATTRTGGACTGGAAAAAAAAGAAAAAGGAAAAAAGATAAAAGATTTAAAATCAAGATCTAAAAGTGGCYTAAACATTGAAATGGTTCTACAACGGCAGAAAATAAGAAGAGAAGAGATTAAAGAAAGAATGGAAAGGAAAAAATTTRAAAAAGGAGATGCAAGAAACATTTGTTTAAGTGACAGTGACTCAGAATGAATGGTGGTTATTGGTTTATCCAATAATTATACTAATGAGTAATGTATGTGTGGTATCATTGAATGTAAGAGGATTGTCCAAATGTGAAAAGTTTGAAAGATTAACGTGTTTGACRAAAAAGTGTGATATRTTATGTTTACAAGAGACAAAGTGGGAAAATGAGATTAAAAATGAAATGAGAAAATTATGGAATGGTGAAATATTTAGTAATGGRAATATAGAAAAGAATAGAGGAGTWGCAATTTTAATAAAAAGAGGGATTTTTGAGAAAGTAGAATTAGACTATAAAGACACAAATGGAAGAATAATAATTGTAAAAGTTCTGTATGGTGGGAAAAGTTTTAGAGTATGCAACATACATGCACCAAATGAGGAAAAGGACAAATATAACTTTTATAAGGAAATAGATAARCTAATAGAAAAGAATGAAAACATATTTATTTTAGGAGATTTTAATATTGCCATGCAAAGAATAGATATAGATGACTCAATGAATTTTAGAACAGACAGAGGGAGGAATGAACTACAAAATTTAATGAGAAAATGTGATTTGGTAGACGTATGGAGAGAGCGAAATGGTATGAAAAGAGARTATTCAAGAAGAGAAATTGCAAATAGGATTTTAAAGCAAAGTAGAATTGACTTGTTTTTATGTAAGAAAAAAGAAGTACAATATGTTAACACAATTTTATATAAAACCTRTAGTGAAAGTGATCATGATTTTTTATGGATAACAATGAATTTTAATGAGATTGAAAAAGGACCAGGAGTGTGGATACTCAACACTGAGCTGTTAAAAATAGAAAGTTATAAAATGGATATAGAAAATATAATAGTTAATAGTGTAAATGATGARATGTTTGAAACAGAAACAGGTTTATGGTGGGATAATCTGAAAAATAGAATAAAAGAATACTCAATAAATATATCAGAAAAAATACAAAAGGCCAAAAAATTCAAAGAAAATAAAATTAGAAAAGAATGGAATGAAGAAATGAGTAAAGTAAATGGGATAAATGTTGACAAAATAATWGAATTACAGGAAAAGCTGAAGAAAATTGAAGAAGAAAAGTGTAAAGGAGTAATTATTAGAAGCAGAGCTAAAGACATTGTAGAAGGAGAAAGAAGTACAAAATACTTTTATGAATTAGAAAAAACAAGACAGAGAGCAGCTATAATAAAATGTATAAAAACACAAGATGGGAAAACTGTAGAAGACAAASARGGAATTTTAAATGAAASTAGACGATTTTATAAGGAATTATTTACAGAAAATGGAGTWAATWTAAATGATGAACATTTTTTATTAGRAAAAATAACAGCAAAATTAAATAAAGAAGACAAGGAAATGTGTGAGAGTGAGATAACAGATTTAGAAATAGAAACAGCTATTGATCAGTCGAGAAATGGGAMAAGTCCAGGAATAGATGGACTACCAGTTGAGTTTTATAAAGTTTTTAAAAATGTTTTAATTCCTATTTTAAATGAAATATACAGTGATATTTATGAAAAAGGGGAGTTAACTAATAGTATGAAGAAAGGAATGGTGAAAATGATTTATAAAARAAATGGASACAAAGGAGACTTAAAAAATTATCGACCCTTAAGCATGCTGAACACRGACTATAAAATTTTAGCAAAGGTTTTAGCTAATAGATTGAAAGTAGTTGTACCTAACATAATCAAAACAAATCAAGCATATGCAGTTYTAAAAAGAGACATAACTGATGTCATAAACAATATAAGAGATATAATATGGTATAYGAGAGAGGAAAAAGAAACAGGATATATAATCAGTGTCGATTTAGAAAAAGCTTTTGATAGAGTGGAACACAAATATATGATGGATGTAATGGAGAGATTTGGTTTTGGAGAAAGATACTTACAATGGATAAAATGTTTATATGCAGATATAACAAGCTGTATAAAAGTAAATGGTTTTTTAACTAAAGATTTTAAAATAACAAGATCAATAAGACAAGGATGTCCAATGTCRGCACTATTATACACACTTGTATCTGAAACATTRGGATTAGCWATTGATAATGAAACGCAAATACGAGGATTATGTATAAAAGGAACAGACTTAGAACACAAAATATTTCAGTATGCTGATGATACYACTTTAATAGTAAAAGATATTAAAAGTATTGAAAAAGCAGAGGAAATTTTAAACAGATATTGTAAWGGAACAGGAGCAAAAATTAATAARGAAAAAACTAAATACATGAGAMTGGGAAAAATAAATGTTTTACCAGAAAAAATWAAATTTAAAGAGGAGAMAGTTGATATGAAAATTTTAGGTATAAGGGTTGGTGAAAATGAAAATGAAACAAGGAATTTAATGTGGGAGGAAGTTTTAAAGGGAATGGAGAAAAGATTACATTTCTGGAAATTAAGAGGWTTGTTTTTAAAGGGGAAAGTTTTAGTTTTAAATTCCTTATTTTTATCAAAAATGTGGTATGTTTTAGGTACAGTRAGTTTGCCAATGAGTGTGTATAAAAAGATAAAAGCTATTGTTTTAGATTTCTTATGGGATGGAAAACCTTCCAAAATAGCKTATGACACCATAATTGGTAAAGTTGAAGAAGGAGGCTTAGGTTTAATTGATCCWCTAATCAGAATGAAAAGCATAAGAATTAAAACTGTAAATAAATATTGGAAAGAAGAAAAACATGTATGGAAAGATGTGATGAGRTATTTTTTAAATAAATGTGGGGAAATRCAAGAATATATATTATGGATGAAGCCCAAAGAGAATATGATGAATAAAGTTCCAGAATTCTATAAAGAGGTTAYTAAAGCATGGGGAGATTTTAGAAAGCATATTGATTGTTCATTTAGTAAAGAAGAGATTTTARAGCAACCGCTGTTTTTAAATGAAYATATTAAAGAAGGGAATAATACTATTTTTTATAAGAAATGGTTTAATGCAGGAATAAAGCAAATTAAAGATATTTTATATGAAGTGATACCTGGTTATGTACAGGCGCAMGTAATAAAAGATGCAATAATAGAAAACTATGAAAACGAAACTAAAAGAGTTATTGAAAAGCAGCTTAACAACTTGAAAAAAAATATACCAAAAGAATGGAAAGAAATTATAGAAAATAAATTGGAAATGCACAGAGATGAAGGAAGGGTGATAAACTTTAAAGAAAATCAATATGCTTTTAAAGATGGTATACTGAAAATGTTTTATTCTTGTTTAYRTAAAGATGTTTTTGTTACACCCAAAGCAGAAGAGTACTGGAAAAGRTTATATCCCAATATTGAAAAGAAGGAAATATGGCAAAATKTAAGAGCTTGGTGGAAAAGTCCCGTTTTAGARAATTTTGATTACATTTTAAGACAAAACTGTTTATTAAGTGAAATGAGATTGTGTAAAATAGGTTTGGCAAATGATGCAAGATGTAAAGTTTGTAATGAAGAAGATGAAGGTATAYTACATTTGTTTTTTAAATGCAAAGAGTTAAAATGTTTTATTGGAAAAATTAAAGAAATGYTAAATGAAATGGGGATTGAAAATGAGGTTGTTGATGAKGAATGGGAAACRTTATTTTTATTTGGTTGTAAAACAGAAGGTAAAAACACAAGGTTCATRAAYTTCATTTTAACAGTTGCAAGAAATGTRATATGGAATAGAAGGAATATTGTTAAACAAAAGAATGGCAAATTGTCTGTGTGTAAATTGTTTCAAAGAAAAATGTCTGAACTGCTTAATACTCTTTTYTATTATTGTAACATGAATGACAAGATTGATGTATTTGAAAAAGACTTTTTAARYGGGAATACRTATGTTCAAATGRCTTTATATAATGTAAATGTATTATTACCTGAATGTAACTGTTTTTAATTTTTGATATAAAAWAAARAAAAAAAAAAAAAAAAAAAAAAAAAAAAAGTCGGTAGAGCATGAGACTCTTAATGTCAAGGTCGTGGGTTCGAGCCCCACGTTGGGTGTTTCTGTTACTTTTCTCTCTCTATCTCAGCAAACTTACATTAGCGTTCCTATAGCAGACCTTTTGAGACAAAGTTCCACATTTCTACCACTGTAGGTCACCTTTCACTAAGTCTCTTTGGCGCAATCGGTTAGCGCGTTCGGCTGTTAACTGAAAGGTTGGTGGTTCAAGCCCACCCAGGTATGAAATAGGCATTTTGCTGCCTTGCAACTGCTAACACGTGCACTGGACATAGATCCTGGGCCACATTCTGTCCAGCGTTACAAGATGAAATCAGGATTTAGCAGAAGATTGTCATGGGTAGGGAAGGTATTACTGTAAATGGTGTCTAGCTCTTGAAAAGGGTTCTCGTCAGTTCGGCTAGCTCAGTCGGTAGAGCATGAGACTCGTAATCTCAGGGTCGTGGGTTCGAGCCCCACGTTGGGCGTTCCTGTTACTTTTCTCTCTCCCAGCATACTTACATAAGGTTTCATGTAGCAGACTTTGAGACAAAGTTACGCGTTTCTACCACTGTAGGTGAATTTTCACTAAGTCTCTGTGGCGCAATCGGTTAGCGCGTTTGGCTGTTAACTGAAAGGTTGGTGGTTCAAGCCCACCCAGGGACGGATTAAGCATTTTGCTGCCTTGTAACTGCTAACACGTGCACTGGACATAGATCCTGGGCCACATTCTGTCCAGCGTTAAAAGACGAAATCAGGATTTAGCAGAACATCGTCACGGGTAGGGAAGGTATTACTGTAAACGGTATCTGGTTCCTAAAAGTGCTTCTCATCATCTCCGCTAGCTCAGTCGATAGAGCATGAGACTCTTAATCTCAGTGTCGTGGGTTAGAGCCCCACATTGGGCGTTTCTGTTACCTCTCTTTCTCTCAGCAAACTATCATAAGGGTTCATATAGCAGACCTTTTGAGACAAAGTTCCGCATTTCTACCACTGTAGGTCACCTATCACTAAGTCTCTGTGGCGTAATCGGTTAGCGCGTTCGGCTGTTAACTGAAAGGTTGCTGGTTCAAGCCCACCCAGGGACGAATTAGGCATTTTGCTGCCTTGTAACTGCTAACACGTGCACTGGACATAGATCCTGGGACACATTCTGTCCAGCGTTACAAGATGAAATCAGGATTAAGCAGAAGATTGTCACGGGTAGGGAAGATATTACTGTTAACAGTGTCTAGTTTTAGTGGGGACTCTTCATCCGACTGGCTAGCTCAGTCGATAGAGCATGAGACTCTTAACGTCAGGGTCATGGGTTCGAGCCCCACGTGGGGCGTTTCTGTTACTTTTCTCTCTCTCTCCCAGCAAACTTACATTAGACTTAATGCAGCAGACTTTGAGACAAAGTTCCGCGTTTCTACCACTGTAGGTCACCTTTCACTAAGTCTCTGTGGCGCAATCGGTTAGCGCGTTCGGCTGTTTACTGAATGGTTGGTGGTTCAAGCCCACCCAGGGACGGATCAAGCATATTGCTGCGTTGTAACTGCTGACACGTGCACTGGACATAGATTCTGGGCCACATTCTGTCCAGCGTTACAAGACGAAATCATGATTTAGCAGAACATTGTCACGGGTAGGGAAGGTATTACTGTAAACAGTGTTTAGCTCTTAAAAGCTCATCTCATCAGCCCGGCTAGCTCAGTCGGTAGAGCATGAGACTCTTAATCTCAGGGTCATTTCGAGCCCCACGTTGGGTGTTCCTGTTACTTTTCTCTCTCCCAGCAAACTTACATAAGGTTTCATGTAGCAGTCTTTGAGACAAAGTTACGCGTTTCTACCACTGTAGGTGACTTTTCACTAAGTCTCTGTGGCGCAATCGGTTAGCGCGTTCGGCTGTTAACTGAAAGGTTGGTGGTTCAAGCCCACCCATTGACGGATCAAACATTTTGCTGCCTTGTAACTGCTAACACGTGCACTGGACATAGATCCTGGGCCACATTCTGTCCAGCGTTACAAGACGAAATCAGGATTTAGCAGAGCATTGTCACGGGTAGGGAAGGTATTACTGTAAACGGTTTCTGGTTCCTAAAAGAGCTTCTCATCATCCCCGCTAGCTCAGTCGATAGAGCATGAAACTCATAATCTCAGCGTCGTGGGTTAGAGCCCCACATTGGGCGTTTCTGTTACCTCTCTTTCTCTCAGCAAACTATCATTAGGGTTCAAATAGCAGACCTTTTGAGACAAAGTTCCGCATTTCCACCACTGTAGGTCACCTTTCACTAAGTCTCTGTGGCGCAGTCGGTTAGCGCGTTCGGCTGTTAATTGAAAGGTTGGTGGTTCAAGCCCACCCAGGGACGGATAAAACATTTTGCTGCCTTGTAACTGCTAACATGTGCACTGGACATAGATCCTAGGCCACATTCTGTCCAGCGTTACAAGACGAAATCAGGATTTAGCAGAACATTGTCACGGGTAGGGAAGGTATTACTGTAAACGGTTTCTGGTTTCTAAAAGAGCTTCTCATCATCCCCGCTAGCTCAGTCGATAGAGCATGAGACTCTTAATCTCAGCGTTGTGGGTTAGAGCCCCACATTGGGCGTTTCTGTTACCTCTCTTTCTCTCAGCAAACTATCAATAGGGTTCATATAACAGACCTTTTGAGACAAAGTTCCGCGTTTCTACCACTGTAGGTCACCTTTCACTAAGTCTCTGTGGCGCAATCGGTTAGCGCGTTCAGCTGTTAACTGAAAGTTTGGTGGTTTAAGCCCACCCAGGGACGGATCAAGAATTTTGCTGCCTTGTAACTGCTAACACGTGCACTGGACATAGATCCTGGGCCACATTCTGTCCAGCGTTACAAGACGAAATCAGGATTTAGCAGAACATTGTCACGGGTAGGGAAGGTATTACTGTAAACAGTGTTTAGCTCTTAAAAGTTCATCTCATCAGCCCGGCTAGCTCAGTCGGTAGAGCATGAGACTCTTAATCTCAGGGTCGTTTCGAGCCCCACGTTGGGCATTCCTGTTACTTTTCTCTCTCTCTCCCAGCAAACTTACATTAGCGTTCATGTAGCAGACTTTGAGACAAAGTTCCACGTTTCTACTACTGTAGGTGACCTTTCACTAAGTCTCTGTGGCGCAATCGGTTAGCGCGTTCGGCTGTTAACTGAAATGTTGGTGGTTCAAGCCCACCCAGGGATGAATTAGGCATTTTGCTGCCTTGCAACTGCTAACACGTGCACTGGACATAGATCCTGGGCCACATTCTGTCCAGCGTTACAAGACGAAATCAGGATTTAGCAAAACATTGTCACGGGTAGGGAAGGTATTACTGTAAACGGTTTCTGGTTCCTAAAAAAGCTTCTCATCATCCCCGCTAGCTCAGTCGATAGAGTATGAGACTCTTAATCTCAGCGTCGTGGGTTAGAGCCCCACATTGGGCGTTTCTGTTACCTCTCTTTCTCTCAGCAAACTATCATTAGGGTTCATATAGCAGACCTTTTGAGACAAAGTTCCGCGTTTCTACCACTGTAGGTGACCTTTCACTAAGTCTCTGTGGTGCAATCGGTTAGCGCGTTCGGCTGTTAACGGAAATGTTGGTGGTTCAAGCCCACCCAGGGACGAAGTAGGCATTTTGCTGCCTTGCAACTGCTAACACGTGCACTGAACATAGATCCTGGGCCACATTTTGTCCAGCGTTACAAGACGAAATCAGGATTTAGCAGAACATTGTCACGGGTAGGGAAGGTATTACTGTAAACGGTTTCTGGTTCCTAAAAGAGCTTCTCATCATCCCCGCTAGCTCAGTCGATAGAGCATGAGACTCTTAATCTTAGCGTCGTGGGTTAGAGCCCCACATTGGGCGTTTCTGTTACCTCTCTTTCTCTCAGCAAACTATCATTAGGGTTCATATAGCAGACCTTTTGAGACAAAGTTCAGCGTTTCTACCACTGTAGGTCACCTTTCACTAAGTCTCTGTGGCGCAATCATTTAGCGCGTTCGGCTGTTAACTGTAAGGTTGGTGGTTCAAGCCCACCCAGGGACGAATTAGGCATTTTGCTGCCTTGCAACTGCTAACACGTGCACTGGACATAGATCCTGGGCCACATTCTGTCCAGCGTTACAAGACGAAATCAGGATTTAGCAGAACATTGTCACATTCTGTCCAGCGTTACAAGATGAAATCAGGATTTAGCAGAACATTGTCACGGGTAGGGAAGGTATTACTGTAAACAGTGTTTAGCTCTTAAAAGTTCATCTCATCAGCCCGGCTAGCTCAGTCGGTAGAGCATGAGACTCAATCTCAGGGTCGTGGGTTCGTGCCCCACGTTAGGGGGTTCCTGTTACTTTTCTCTCTCTCTCCCAGCAAACTTACATAAGGTTTCATGTAGCAGTCTTTGAGACAAAGTTACGCGTTTCTACCACTGTAAGTGACTTTTCACTAAGTCTCTGTGGCGCAATCGGCTAGCGCGTTCGGCTGTTAACTGAAAGGTTGGTGGTTCAAGCCCACCCAGGGACGGATCATTCATTTTGCTGCCTTGCAACTGCTAACACGTGCACTGGACAAAGATCCTGGGCCACATTCTGTCCAGCGATACAAGATGAAATCAGGATTTAGCAGAATATTGTCATGGGTAGGGAAGATATTACTGTTAACAGTGTCTAGTTCTAGTGGGGATTCCTCATCCGCCTGGCTAGCTCAGTCGGTAGAGCATGAGACTCTTAATGTCAGGGTCGTGGGTTCGAGCCCCACGTTGGGCGTTCCTGTTACTTTTCTCTCTCTCTCCCAGCAAACTTACA
This sequence comes from Danio rerio, assembly GCF_049306965.1. Lineage (NCBI taxonomy): Eukaryota > Metazoa > Chordata > Actinopteri > Cypriniformes > Danionidae > Danio > Danio rerio. The sequence goes on from NC_133179.1 coordinate 51,277,100, forward strand.
TTAGCGTTCATGTAGCAGACTTTGAAACAAAGTTACGCGTTTCTACCACTGTAGGTGACCTTTCACTAAGTCTTTGTGGCGCAATCGGTTAGCGTGTTTGGCTGTTAACTGAAAGGTTGGTGGTTCAAGCCCACCCAGGGACGAATAAGGCATTTTGCTGCCTTGCAACTGCTAACACGTGCACTGGACATAGATCCTGGGCCACATTCTGTCCAGCGTTACAAGACGAAATCAGGATTTAGCAGAACATTGTCACGGGTAGGGAAGGTATTACTGTAAACAGTGTTTATCTCTTAAAAGTTCATCTCATCAGCCTGGCTAGCTCAGTCGGTAAAGCATGATACTCTTAATCTCAGGGTCGTTTCGAGCCCCATGTTGGGCGTTCCTGTTACTTTTCTCTCTCTCTCCCAGCAAACTTACATAAGGTTTCATGTAGCAGACTTTGAGACAAAGTTACGCGTTTCTACCACTGTAGGTGACTTTTCACTAAGTCTCTGTGGCGCAATCGGTTAGCGCGTTCGGCTGTTAACTGAAAGCTTTGTGGTTCAAGCCCACCCAGGGACGATTTAGGCATTTTGCTGCCTTGCAACTGCTAACACGTGCACTGGACATAGATCCTAGGCCACATTCTGTCCAGCGTTACAAGACGAAATCAGGATTTAGCAGAACATTGTCACGGGTAGGGAAGGTATTACTGTAAACGGTTTCTGGTTCCTAAAACAGCTTCTCATCATCCCCACTAGCTCAGTCGATAGAGCATGAGACTCTTAATCTCAGTGTCGTGGGTTAGAGCCCCACATTGGGCGTTTCTGTTACCTCTCTTTCTCTCAGCAAACTTACATTAGGGTTCATATAGCAGACCTTTTGAGACAAAGTTCCGCGTTTCTACCACTGTAGGTCACCTTTCACTAAGTCTCTGTGGCGCAATCGGTTAGCGCGTTCGGCTGTTAACTGAAAGCTTGGTGGTTCAAGCCCACCCAGGGACGGATCAAGCATTTTGCTGCCTTGCAACTGCTTACACGTGCACTGGACATAGATCCTGGGCCACATTCTGTCCAGCGTTACAAGATGAAATCAGGATTTAGCAGAACATTGTCACGGGTAGGGAAGGTATTACTGTAAACAGTGTTTAGCTCTTAAAACTGCTGCTCATCAGCCCGGCTAGCTCAGTCGGTAGAGCATGAGACTCTTAATGTCAGGGTCGTGGGTTAGAGCCCCATATTGGGCGTTTCTGTTACTTTTCTCTCTCTCTCCCAGCAAACTTACATTAGACTTAATGTAGCAGACTTTGAGACAAAGTTACGCGTTTCTACCACTGTAGGTGACTCTTCACTAAGTCTCTGTGGCGCAATCGGTTAGCGCGTTCGGCTGTTAACTGAAAGGTTGGTGGTTCAAGCCCACCTAGGGACGGATCAATCATTTTGCTGCCTTGCAACTGCTAACATGTGCACTAGACAAAGATCCTGGGCCACATTCTGTCCAGCGTTACAAGATGAAATCAGGATTTAGCAGAACATTGTCATGGGTAGGGAAGTTATCACTGTTAACAGTGTCTAGTTCTTGTGGGCACTCCTCATCTGCCCGGCTAGCTCAGTCGGTAGAGCATGAGACTCCTAATCTCAGGGTCATCGATTTGAGCCCCACGTTGGGCGTTTCTGTTACTTTTCTCTCTCTCTCTCTCAGCAAACTTACATTAGCGTTCGTATAGCAGACCTTTTGAGACAAAGTTCCGCGTTTCTACCACTGTAGGTGACCATTCCCTAAGTCTCTGTGGCAACATTATGAAGCTGCAGGCCCCGAGACCCAACAGCACGCTCAGACCTGCTCGCTCAGACCAGCACTTCCAGACCTATCGTTTTCTCAGACAGTGCCACCTGCTGTTGGAAAAATTGCCTAACCTGAATTCATTGATTTATAAATTGTAAATTACACTATTTTTCTACTATAAAATATTGCACTATGATTGAATACATTATTATATAAAATATTAAACATACTAGATTATGATTTAATGCATTAAGTTTGTTGTATTTTAATTAACTGTATTTGTAAATAGATATTGTTCAGTTACTTAAATATTTTCAGTCATTTATTGTTTTTGTTGTTGTTTTTTTGTTTTTAAATCATTAAGGATTTATCAAACTCTTTAGTATTGAGTTGAGGGAATGAACATTATCTTATTATTCACACAATAAATGATAGTACTCTGAGTAATTTTCTCACACCAAACTTTATTTTTTTATAAATTTTCATGAGGTCCTACAAGTCACAATACTTGGATTAATAATGTATTTATTACATATAAAATAAAATAAAATGCTTTACATTCTTGTTGGGGAGATTTTTCATTTCTCGAGCAATGCTTCTGTTAAATTCCTCAACTTCAAAAAAAAAAAAAAATGCTGTTGTCAGAAATTGTGTTTAACATAAAAACTTAACAGCTTTTGTACAAAAAAAATGTAAACATACCTTGCGCGATAAATGGGGCCCAGGAGGAAGACATCTTCAGCCTCCTGCCAAGACAAGCCTTGTAACTCGGAAATGCCATGAGTTATGGCCTGTACAAACATACAGATAAACCAATTAATAAAATAAAACACACACTGCAGAACATAAGCATGCTCATGTACATACATGTTTTGTGATTACCTCTGGGAGGAGACATCCACAAATGAACTCCACCTCATCATTGAAGGTCAGCTGTGTTTTGGTTTTATTAAGAATTCCTCTGATGTATTCACAAATGATTGACTGGGACTGCTCATTCTCAATGTAGACAGGCACTTGAGAACGGGGTTTTAGTGGAAACCAATTTGACCTTTTCCCACCGAGTATATCCTTTGGGCCATAGAAGGAAATTATATTTCATATGTAAATGCACAAGTAATTAATTATATTTGGCAAATAATAGTTAAATTGTCACTTGACTAGATTTAAGTCAACCATACTCAGAGTCTAGAGGAGTAATTTAAAGTGGAACCATCTATACCACCAAATGCTGCTCTGGTGATTTTGATGTGATAATCAAGTCCACTAATCTTTTGTCATTCCTTTCCCGATCTTGAACTTCTTGGACATGTGCCGGAAGATTGGATGTGGTTTTTCTTTTCACCCTAAAAAGGAGCCGAATCTTTCCATCCAAGACACTTCTTGCCTCCTCAGTCCAGAAAGCAAATCTGTGCCCATAGCTTTTAATAACAAGACAAGACAAAATCCATAATTACTGTGTAACGAGGAGACTGACACGGAGGGATCTATTATGCAGTATTTATTAATCACAACTTCACTCAAACACACAATATGCACCGGAGTGCACACACACATCCACAGTAGTAGTATGGGTATCAAGACTGATGATGAACAGACACAGAGTGAGTTACCAGGCATGAGTGGAAGGAAGGGAGTGAGCGAGAACCAGGATCCGTTATGCAGGCTTGGGTCAAGGGCAGGCAGCAAGGATCAGAGTCCGTATAACAGGCGTGGTTCGTGGGCAGGCAGAGAGAGAGTCAGAGTCCGTATAACAAGCGTGGGTCGTGGGCAGGCAGAAGGCGAAGCAAAGTAAGAGACAGGCTGGAGTCGTGCACAGGAGATCAGGCTGGAGATAATGCTCAGAAATGCTGGCCGGGGCTAAACAAGACTTCGCCTTGAACGAGTGTTTGAGTGCGGCTTATAAGAGGTACGTGGGTCATTAGCCAGATTCCAATCAGGTGTATGCGCAATCAGTGTAGATGGATGACGTAATGCTAAAAGTCCGGAGATGGTGGCCTCTGCTGGCCAGCGAGGGGAGTTACTGGGACCGAGTCGGTGACATACTGGTCACCGGTAAGAGAGATTTTAAGTATGTTTTGTTATTCATGTTACAAGTTGTTGTATTGACACAATATAAATTTTTAATTTTACAGATTTACAAGAAAAATAAATAAATACTGACATACCCATCAATTTGAAATCGTTCCATGAGTAGAAGGCACCACCACTGACGGATGATAGGTATATCCATCTGAAAGAAAGACCGTTTAGTCTGACAGTTAACCAACATGTTTTTGTTAATACATGATGTTGGGTGTGCTTGCAATAACCATGCCCCTTTTTTTAAAAGATATGTTACTTAGAAGAAAGCAAGATAATATACACTAAAATAGTTACATTTTAGCTATGATTAAAAAAAGCACCAACAAAATAAAGTTACATAAATAATAAAATAATACCTCCTGGAATTGAAACCCAATGCCACACACCATTGAGAGGGTGTACTGAAAAGAGAGAGGCCACAGTCATTTACAATGTTTACAAAATCTTCAAATCAATTCACTCAATTTATATCTTACCATGAGTACAAAAACACCACAATCATTCCCTCTTGTCTGACGTGGCAAAGCCTAAAATAGGCAAAGCAAATCAATTTTATTTTAGAATAATGTACAAAAAATTTAATTGTTGTAAAAGCCAAATAATAATTTTTTTTAAGTTGATTCCTCACTGGAAAATCATATCCAGTCTTTTCAGACCATGTCCCATGATCCACTTGGTAAGCAATTTTCCTGTAAACAAAACATAGTAGTAATACTAACAATTACAGCTCACCTCAACTCTAGAACACCATGCATAAAAAAGGCTAGATGAACATAGCCAGAAGTTCAAGAAACGGCTATAGGAATGTAGCCAAAAGTGGCAGAACTATAATACACGGTTAGGAAATAAATAGAAACGGCTATAGGAACGTAGCCATATATCACATAAAGGCTGAAACGTCTTAGTTTATTGATAGACCTAAAAATTGCCCTGTATTCCTCATCTCCAAATCCTGATTCATGCTCTGCGTACAGAGAGTCTAAAAACACCATCTCTCTTCGAAGCGGCATCATTATCTACAATGTTAAAGATGTAAAAATATTTCATTTGAACATTATTGCTTCTTCCAAGATTTTTCAGTGTTTTATTTTAGAAACACACACATTGCAATACCAATTAATGTATGCACTAGACATTTCAATATTTTCTTACACAGACAACAAAGTGGTCTGGTCCATTGGCATTTGTCCATGCTGGAAAGGCTAACAGGTCTTTCAAGTCTGCATCTTCCTAGAATTGATCAGGACAGTTATGTCGTTTAATTTAGGTTGTACTTCTCACACAGTGAATACAGTACATACACGCACCGGTAATCCAGTAACAATGTTGTTAGGAGTTTCTTTCCACACATGGACAACATAAAAGTCCTCAATGTATATGTCCTTGCCCTACATGAATAAAAAGAAACTGTTGAAATTTATGCTTTAGGAGTTTTTTATGCTTTTTATGCTATAAGGAGGAGAATTTATGCTTTAGAAATTGTTTTTTTTTTTATTTGGATCAAGTTAAAACAATCTATATAAATATTATATTTTATAGTACATACAATTTGTCGAGCCATTTCACAAATAATCTTCATGCAGGCGTTTCCAATCTGCAATAAATACTTTGATAAGTCAATGTTTTTAATAAAAAAAAAGTTATAATAAAAAAACAGACTGATACATGGGAGTCCATGTCCCTCAACAATCCAAGGCTCCAAAATTCTTCTCGAATAAGGCACACTTGCCCCTCCTTCACAATTATTTCACTGCCAGGGCAATTTCGGTCCAGCACATAATCAAGCTGTAATAATAATAATAACAATAAATATGTGTGTGTGTGTGTGTGTGTGTGTGTGTGTGTGTGTGTGCGCGTTTGTATGTAATAGTAATTGTTCACCAGTTTCTCTTGTAATGGATGCCAGTCCCTCTCCCAAGGCTTAGTAGGTTCCAAAAAATTCAGGAGAGTGGTAGGTTCACAAGCAGTTTTTTCTGTAATTGGTACTGATGATGGTACTGAATTTGTAAAGTCACAATATTTTCTGGCAGTGCTGTCAGTGGTCCTTAGAGTACATTAAAGCATCAAAATTAGAAAATAACACATAATAATTAGAGAACAGAAACTTGACACTGAGCAACTAGAAAGAACAGTCAAATTACCAAGTGACATGTCCATGCATTTCTCTGTGGAGGATGAATTTTCTATAAATACAAATATACACATAAGTACAGTTATGGATATAGTGATGTATTTGTTACAAAGTAAGTGTGACGAGGGTATAGAGTAGGGTTTAAATCTCTTTAAATAGAAATAACCGACTACGCCACCCCAGGAGTTACCCAGGGAAACACTATTAGAAAAGGACACAGGTTCGTTTCTCCCAGAAAGGCACAGAGACGTGAGTTAATGAAAAAGTACAAAAATATTTATTTGGAATAAAACTATCAAATGGTACGGTTCTTTAAAAATACATCAAAAACTCCCACTTCATTATTAAACACAAGAAACAATAAATAAACAAAACCAAACCAGGATTGGAGGTTCCCACTGACTGGGTACGAGTGGACAGACTTTACCCCAGCACACGCACACACCACAGTGCACTCAAAAATCACGCTATCACGCACTCAGTGTCCACAGCACACGATAGAGAAACACCACCACCAGTGGAAAGTGACCCGTCATCCACCGGGGGAAACCTCAGTTCCTGAAATAAATAAAAATAAAAATCAATAACCAACAAAACACAAATAAGTGGGTCAATCAGGTTAACACCTACTTTACATGATCTAATTGAAAGATAGCTACAGCTGTATTTACACCATCTGACCTACACTAGACCCAACATTAACTGTTACTAGAAATAAGACTAAACTCACAAAAGAATACTCTTAATAACGAAAAACAAATCAATACTTTGCATAAATAAAGACACAACAAAAAACAGAAGACTGCTAATGTTGACAAATCAATTATCCAACACAAATAAACAAATGAAAGAATGAAGGGGAGCACAAAGCAGCACGCTAAGAATTATTGCAGGCAGTCCCCGCTAGCAGCTGCATTGGTGGTGTCCAAGCGGCAGCCAATACGCCGGCATTAGCATTAGCAGCAGTTGCAGACGGTCTCCGGTAACCACGGCAATAGCGATGAACACGGGAGCTAGTTGGCAAATGATACCAGAGGAAGATCCGACGTAAAAGAGAAAAGGGTAGAAAGAAAGGGGAAAGGGAGGATCCTAAGGAGGAAAAGCGCAAACAAGCCCATTAACATGGTCCTTTAAATGATCACACCCAATCATACGTGCTACCCTTACCAATGGGCGCACACTCAGACACGTTCTAATCACTCGTTGGTCGATACAATACAGCGAGGTGCCGGAATTAATAGCTGTACAGCATGAAACACGCAGGTTAAAAGCGGCTAAACCCCATTACTCAGCCAGTTCAAAGCTATCACATACCTGCAATTGAACAGTCATCCAGCCACCACAGCCAAGGGAAAAGCCACCGCCACACGATGCACTAGAACATTGCCAAAAGAGAGCTTACCGTGGGTCGAATCAAACAACTTACAAAAAATTCAGACCGAGCGCAGAGCCTCTACCTGTAGCCGCGGCTACAGACACCCAAACCAGTGCGTCGGAGTCGGACGTGACGTATCCCAAGCACCAACCAATCAGGTTTAAAAAGGCGGTGCTACGTGCCGATTGGCCGATGTCAATGCCAATCAGCTGCACAGCACCATCACATTTTGGTTACTCATATCAATCAGCTGCACTACACCATCACATTCTGAAATGAAACATCTTGTGCAAATATGTGTAAAATGTAAAATTGTAATTGTATGAATATTTCTTAATAAAAAAAAAATAAATCTCATCTGAACTCGGAAGTAAAGCAGGGTCGGGCCTGGTTAGTACTTGGATGGGAGACCGCCTGGGAATACCAGGTGCTGTAAGCTTTTCGAAGTCCTTCATTTGGCAGCGGATAGGCTTCCCCGTGTCACAGCTCCGCTGCCATTATTTTTTCTCGCCTTCAAGGGCATTGTTTCTGTCGGTGCTGTGTCGATGCCAGCTGAGCTGCGCTCGGTCCCTGGTGCTGCGACTGTTTTAAATAGCCAACTGTTGACAGCCTCTCTCGCTTACGGCCATACCACCCTGGACACGCCCTCTAGTGTGAGTTAGAGTTGTTGCACTACAGGAAGTGAGTTGGCAGAAGGAAGAGAGAGGCTCTTCCATTTTGGCAGTTTTGTTTTTTAGTTTTAGTATTACAAAGTTTACTTTAATTGTTTTTTCAGCTAAAGATTATTTTTACTAACACCAAACAGTAACACTGTTTTGGGGTTAAAAAACAACAACATGAACACAACAGAGAAAGAGAATAGACTGGAAACAAATGAACCAAGGAACGGGGAACAAGGAAATCCTACAAACATATTTGAAAGGACTCGAAATGAAGATGACGGAGAAAACAGCAATGAGACATGGGCAACAGTTGTTTCAAAGAAAAAAGAAGGAAAAGGAGGTGGCCAAGAAAAGGAAGGGGATCTACAATCAAATGCAAGTATTGAAAGTGAAAAGAATATTGAAGGACAAAGGAATGCTTTAAGTCAAAAACAACAGATGCTGAACAAACTAAAGAAGCAAGCAAGGTATCAAAGAGAGTACAAGAAGGAAGCCACACTAACAATGATGGTAAGAGACATTGAAAACTCAATTATAAACAACATAATTAAAGTAGTGGAAGACAAAGTCGGGATTGGCAAACTACTTGGACCGAGAAGAAAAAACAATAATGAATTTGAGCTGACAATGGAAAGTGATAAAAAATGCGAGATATTGATAAACGGACTGATGATTAATGGAGAAGAATGTGAAGTGAAAAAGCTGTGTGCAACAGAAAAAATGGTATCTTTTCTGAACTTGCCAAGTTATATACAAGATGATGAGATACAACAGAAACTAAGTAATTGGGGAGTAACTGATATGTAAAAAATTATTGTAATATTTTTTTTGCCATATCGCCCAGCTCTACTATACAGTAGTGAGAGCAACATCAACTGCATTACAAGTTCAAAACAAAAACAACACCTGGTACCGTTTAAACCATTGTACCAGAGTTCCTAAGCTAAGAAACAGTAAAAAAAATTGCGATCTAGCACAGGAAGTACATAAGCAGCATATAACAAGTAATGACTCTCTTGAATTTCAACATGGACAACATGAACTGGTTGGAGGAGAAACAGCGGACCTGTCGATTTATGTAAAACCGCCGGCCTCTGGGGAACAACAGGAGGACCCTACTATGGAAGGAAATCATGCTACTGTCAATGATAATACAGAATGCATATGTGAACATGAGTAAAGAGATAATCTTTCCCCAGATAAAGGACAATCGGATAATGGAATGGAATGAGACCTATCAACAATCGACTTCTCAGCTTTACTGGAAAGGGAAAAGCTGACCGATAAGCTGAAGGGGACCACTGCTGCATCAACATTACAAATATTAACCTCCAGAGGTGGATAGTAGTCAAGGAAAATGCTGGAAAAGACAAACACTTGAGTAATTGGTTTGCCTCCATATTTGGATCTTGGGGACAATGGTTGATAAAGTTGACGTATTTGGAGGTTACCATACTTGTTTTAGCTTAACTTTGTTGCTGTGTTGTGTCATTCATCAGATCAATGCTAGCCAGTGCTGCTGCCACACACATGGTTACTGTGCAAGTACAAGGAACAGTGCAAGCCCACCTCAACAGTGACTATGGCTATTAAAATATGCTTCCAAAATCCTCAGATTGGTCCATTGATGAGAACGTTACCACAAACCTGCTTGGATGAGTATCAAACCTTTTTTATCTTTTGTTTTTGAGTGTGCCATAATTCTTGTTTTTATGTTATTCCTGTTTTGTGGAAAAGTAAGGGAGATTTTCAAGCGTAGACAGACCTTTAGAATAATGAATAGTGTAGGCAGGTAGTTAGAGGATATTTTGTTTTTTATTTTGGCACTTAGACTCTTTTACATATATATGCCAAAAATTATTCCTATACAATGCAAGTAATCTTATGTTGTTTTCTATTTTCTTTTTCCTCTCGTTCTTTTTTATCAGAATGACATGAATGAAAAGAGGGTTTCAAGCAGGTCATTATCTGTGCTACGAGACAGAAGTGCAAACAGAAGGACCTGAAATTAAGGATATTAATCCTATAATCTACAATATTATCTTTTAATACTATATTGGTTATGTTTCTGGGTATGAAATGGACATTTATCGAAGCTGCAGGGTTCACATACTCACAGGGAAAAAGGACTTGAACTGAGTGCTTAATGGAACCAACTGTCACGACCCGGCTCAAAGGCAATGACAAAATCAAAGGGACGACATACACCAGATGGTTTGGTACCAAAAGTATTTATTTAAACATTAACGAATAATAAAGTGCTCACTTTAGGTAAGCCAAAATCAAAGATTAACCAAAGCTAAAAAGAAACTAAACAAAACAAACAGGAGCAAAAGCACGGCTTTCCAGAAGCCAACACTGCTGGCTTTTATAGAGGGGAACTCAAGTGTTCCCAATTGAGCAGATGAGTCTCTGTCCTTCCCGCTTTCGGCCGATCAGTGGGTGGGTCAAAGAGACTTGTCACACCAACGATCATCTTGAAGCTGGCGAATGCTGTAAGAGTAGGCTCTACTGATGGCTTAAAAGCCTGCTGCTCGCTCCAACACCAGACAATACTTAGTAGTACCTCTGGCAATGTGGGAGCAATCATCTTAAGACCAGTAGACAGTATCTTTTACTCCTTTCTAATCAAATAAAGGGGGAGATGTTTGGTTCCGCCTCTCCACTGGAGTGCAGCATAGGGAGGTTGACATTTGGTAAAGACTGTGAAAGGCAACTTTTTGTTGCATTAGTGAGGTTGATTGTACTGATATGTTCGTACCTTATGCTGCATTCCGGTTGAGGGTTAGGAAAGAGACTTTCTTCTGATATAGTCCCTCTAAAGGCTGATTTATACTTCTGCGTCAAGCCCATGCTTATGTTACGTCGCTGACGCATAGCCCTACGCCGTGGCCGTCGATGTTGCTGACGTGCACCTCTCAAAAAATTTAACTACACGTCGTGCGCAAGCTCTGTGATTAGTCGGCTTAGTAGCGCTGACGAGTCTGATTGAGACTGAGAGCCTTGCAGGCCCAATAGAGCGATTGTTTACAAGTGTGAAGTCCCGTGAGGAAGCTCCAGATAAAAAGTTTGTTTTGTGTTTACCTCATAGTAAAGTTGTTGCACGTCCGCCGGTTTCTGCTTAAAAAAAGAGCGAGTTTGAGTCACTTGTACATTCAGGAAGTGTTCAGGAAAAAAAAAGCACCAGCGAAGAAACTCAACACAGAGGAACATTTATACCTCACTGCCAACTAGCGTTTCGGAAGTGTTAATGCAGACCAACAGAGACAGCGCGCAGAAGTATAAATGCACAGCTACGCGTTGAATATTTAGCAGACCAGAATATTTTTTCCACAACAATTTACAATCACTTTTCCAACTGTCTTTGAATAAATCATAAGGTATGAACTCCTATTTTACAAACATACAAGGGCAATTAATGTCTATTTGCTCCGTGCGCTGCTCCAGATAGACAAACAAGCTACATCATCCTTTACCTTAGGTTCTTCGCAACAATATTAGTCCATTTTCAGCTTTTTCTGTTCTTGTGTGAATGAGTAATCCCCTGCTATGTCTTGTAAGTGCCAAATGCAACAAATTTGGGTCATGAAATTCCAACATTCAAAAAAATACGATAACGTATTTACAAAATGACCCTTTTTTTTATACTAGTCATTTTTCAAAATCTTTTGTTAGACTTTGCACATTACTTTTCTAAAATATCTATTTATATATAATTGCAGTTTATATATATTTGTACATTATTTATTTTACATTTAATGTGTGAAGGCCGTTTGGACATTGAAAAATAAAATGGAAAAAAGTACTACTGTGCCATTTGCTTTTTTGATATAGTGTTATGATTTTGATGTGGTTATGAAAAAGTAAAATTATGATTTTTGTGATAATAACCCTTGTAATATCTTGTTTTTCACTTTTGACAGGTAGGAAACTTGTGTTGTTTTTTCCCACCCTTCGGTTAAACTAAAATGATTCTTGCATACTACATGATTAAGACAAAATAATTTTTTCTCGTGCGTCCTGACATATGCTGGTAACAAACAAAAACTGTCCTCAGTTTGATAGAACACACAGGGCCTGAGTTATGCACTAAGACTTGCTTTAAAACAAAAAAAAACAAAGCTGTTTGTGTTGAGGTGGTTCATCATAGGACAGAAAACATATATAAAAATAGTTAGCATTTAACAGCAGTGTTTTTTGTAATTTCAAAGGGTTTTCTTTAAAATGACATCAAGATATTGCATTTATTGTACTTTATGTGGGTGTGGTGAGACTTTAAATTTAGGTAGGGGGAAATACTATTTTTTTTGACATGTTACCTTCTTCCAGTTGGAATAGAATAACTCTTGCATGCATTATTATAGGGAGAAATGTATTTTTCTTGTGTTTACTGACACCTGCTGGAAAAAAATGGAATTTTGATGGAGCACTCAAGGCCTGAGTTCCACATTTTTTAACTTCAGTTTATATAAAACAGTATTTTATGAAATTTCAAAGGATTTCTTTTAAAATTATACCAAACTTTTGTATTTATTCCTATGCATGTGGTTATGGAAAGCTTTTTTAAATCGGAAGGCCAAATTCAGGCGGAAATACCCAAAATAGCCCAAAAGCTTAACAGGTCAATTTCTGATGAGCTGCTGAAACTCATCCCACACTGAAGTTGCGGTCACACTAGAGTTTGAGCATGCAACATTTTGTTGTATGGCGCTGCGAAAAGGGGCGGGATTAAACAAGATGATTAGACATTAAAAAAAGTGAGCGATTGTCCAGAGAGGTCATGTTTTGATCTTCGATTGGTCTCACACAGTCAAGTAATGCGATTTCGCAGGTCAGAGTTCACCAAGCTTGAACTCTGCAACGCAGTGAACTGCAAAACTTGATACACAAACTTTCGTTTACAGTCTGACGGATTTGCGTGCATATGAATGGAAGTCTATGGGGAGAAAGGTCCAGTGTAACCGTGGCTTAGGTGCAAGTAAATGGTTTCTCTCCAGTGTGGATCCTCATGTGTCGGTTAAGTTGTGATGATTGTATGAAACTCTTCCCACACTGAGTGCATGTAAATGGTTTCTCTCCAGTGTGGATCCTCATGTGGTGATTAAGGGATGATGATTGGCTGAAACTCTTCCCACACTGAGTGCAAGTGAATGGTTTCTCTCCAGTGTGGATCATCATGTGTTGATTAAGGTTTGATGATCGGCTGAAGCGATTTCCACACTGAGTGCATGTGAATGGTTTCTCTCCAGTGTGGATCCTCATGTGGTGATTAAGGTGAGATGAGCAACTGAAACTCTTCCTACACTGAGTGCATGTGAATGGTTTCTCTCCAGAGTGGATAGTCATGTGTTCATTAAGGGATGATGATTTGCTGAAACTCTACCCACAGTGAGTGCATGTGTATGGTTTCTCTCCAGTGTGGATCATCATGTGTAGATTAAAGTTTGATGATTGGCTGAAACTCTTCCCACACTGAGTGCATGTGAATGGTTTCTCTCCAGTGTGGATCATGATGTGTCGGTTAAGTTGTGATGATTGTATGAAACTCTTCCCACAGTGAGTGCATGTGAATGGTTTCTCTCCAGTGTGGATCCTCATGTGGTGATTAAGGGATGATGATTGGCTGAAACTCTTCCCACACTGAGTGCATGTGAATGGTTTCTCTCCAGTGTGGATCATCATGTGTTGTTTAAGAAATAATGAGTGTCTGAAACTCTTCCCACACTGAGTGCATGAGAATGGTTTCTCTCCAGTGTGGATCATCATGTGTTTATTAAGGTGAGATGAGCAACTGAAACTCTTCACACACTGAGAGCATGTGAATGGTTTCTCTCCAGTGTGGATCATCATGTGGTAATTAAGGGATGATGATTGCCTAAAACTTTTCCCACACTGAGTGCAAGTGAATGGTTTCTCTCCAGTGTGGATCATCATGTGTTTATTAAGGTATGATGATTGGCTGAAACTCCTCCCACACTGAGTGCATGTGAATGGTTTCTCTCCAGTGTGGATCCTCATGTGGTGATTAAGGGATGATGATTTGCTGAAACTCCTCCCACACTGAGTGCATGTGACCAGTTTCTCTCCAGTGTGGATCCTCATGTGAATCTTAAGATCGCCTTTTCTTCCAAAATTCCTTCCACACTGAGTGCAGGTGAATCGATTCTTGTCTCTCCTTTTCAAAATACCATCAGTCTGTAAATGAGTTTTTTCCTCAATTTTGACATGATGTTCCTCCTCTTTCCTCCCCTTATTCTCTTCAATTAGGTCTGAAATAAATAAAACATTAGTTTTCATTAAGTCTTAAAACTCTCATCAAAAGCGTAAAGGTGAAAAGACACTGGAAACATTGGCTACACACACTGTAATTTTGATGCACATTAAATGTAAAATAAATCAGATCATATGTTGTTTAGTCCATTAACGTGTGCACATTTAACCAGATTCAATTCAATTCATCTTTATCTAGTGCTTTTACAATGTAAATTGTGCTGAAGCCACTTAACTTAGAAGTTCTAGTAAATTGAAACTGTGTCAGTCCAGCTTTCAGAGTTTCTCATAAAAGTCATTTTGTTCATATTGATAAGACACAGATTTGAAAGCTGTAAGTGGCCTATTTTTATTCATATATATTCAGAATTACAACAAAACGTTTTTCTAAAATTTGTAAAGCAGACAGGGAATACTTGTTCATTCTGTGCATGACTGGTAAACGCATCGGAAAAAAAAGTTCTGAGGTAACAGTTGAACAAACAGCTGAACATTTGTCTCACAAACATGAGACATACCTGTACAGCATCTGCATAAAGGCTGAAATATGCACCTTTCCCCTTGTGTGCTGTTGGGTCATTTTCATCCATTCTGGGTTGATTTTGTGGATCAATTTGGTCAAAACTTTCTGTGCAAATGGATTGATATTTGGAAACATTTCATTTTTACATAATCTAGCATCTAGCATATTATTTTATAGCTATATTCTATTGTAACATGCTACGTCAGTTAGCATTAAATAATAAATCGACTTTCTTATAAATATACCTAAGATGGCTGGAAGTACACATATAAACCATTTATGGGCGCAGTCGTGTAAATGATCAGTTGAAGCCTTTAAATATTTATTCAGATCTTATTTTCATTCAACAGCAATAGCTGGATGCCTTCATCCATATTAGGGATTTCCTGGAATGTTCTGCTACTTTTGTGAGGTATATATGGAATTTCTGCTCAAGTGTAAATGAAACAGGCATTACATGCATTTAAAGTGCTACAATGCCCACATCAACCTATTTTGAGGAAAACTGAAAAAAAAAAAAAACTTAAGAAATAATTTTTCTACTTTAGAAATAATTTTTTGTACCATTTTTGATACAATTGTTGTTATTTAAAAAAATAGTAGCCTATTGAACATCAATATATAGCAAGGTAATGAATTCAGAAATTCCAGTATCTGGACAACATTACACCTTAGTTAAAAATTCTGTCCAAAAGAACATGCTTGCAGCTTCGTATCACATCGAATAACAACTCACACTATAAAATAAATTATATTTTCAGATTTGAAGACAATTACATTTTCAAAAAACAAACAGAAACTGCAAATCAGGAGGAGATCTGAGGCTCAAGATGTATGATATGGCTCATAACAGTCTAGTAAATGAGAAGTGGGTTAATTTATCAATGTTTTTTCCTTTTTGATGTAACGAGTTACGCTGGATCTAATCTCTAAAAGTGATATTTAATTCACCTTGTTCTCTATATCTAACGTAGGGCTGGACAATAATATAATATCAATATATCAAGATTTTATATAAAAGATTTTCTACCTTGTCTCATTTGTCACTAAATGACTTTCCGTGCTCAGAATGAGCGTGATGTCACTTGTGTGATGACAGGGCTCAGAAGTTGGTTAAGCTGCTCTGTCACAGAAAGCTAGAAAATGAGCGACCTGAATACAGATATAGAGGAACAAGCTTCCAGAAGTAAGAATGCAGACAAAGTAGTTGATGTGGACGTTGTTTGGCTTTTTAAGTTCCGATAAACTTTTTGTTTCGGCGCTCTGCAAACTGTGAGGGAGAGCGATACCGACTAGCATCGGAAACACATCAAATTGGTTCATAAAAGTTTAAGTCAACCTGTCGCCTCACCATCCACCTTCCCGACACCAAACACAGAAGGCTATGAGGCACAATGTAGGGTTTTGCATGTCTACACATGAATATACACATATAAACATATAATATGTTCAAAACAAGTATGACACTTGCACATATATAAACCTACTGCATGCATACACCCACATACACATACACAGACATATAAACTCGATCCGAACATAAACTAGATCCTTGAATAGAATTAAACACACACACACACACACAAAACTCTCTGCATGCTGGTATAGCACTCAAGGAAACTTAAAAAATAAAATTCACAAAGATATGTATCAGCAATCTGGTTATTTCAAAGCTGATGAAATGGAAAAAATTGGATTAATAGAAGTATTAAATCTATTAAATAATGAAAATGTGTTATACAAAATATTAGTTTATATAAATAGACTATATAAAAAAATATAAGAACTATTTTATGTTAAATCTTTTAACTTAATTAGGTATTTACATACACAAAAATAGTCAGAAAGAACCCTTATGACTTTGCAACATCAAGCAGCATTAGGCATGGGCCAGTATAAGATTCTGACAGTATGATATCCTAAAATATATTTACTTCTGAGACACTTTTAAAATATTTTTGAGCAGTAAACATGTCAGGCTAAATAATTGAAATGAATCACAGATTACTTTACGATTTAAAACAGCCTCTTTGGTCTTTACTGCAGGAGATACTGTTGTCCTAAAAAACAAAACATTAAAAAAAACTTACATATACTGTAGGAACGGTGCAGCAGGAAATGTTGGCGGTTTTAAAACCTTGACTTTTTCAAACTGCGGTAAACCTTAAAAATAGTTATTGCCCCATGCCTCAGCAGCATTACACTGTTTTTAGGATCTAAAAATTAATTCTTTAAAAAAGTCTCAAGCAAAAAGATTCCAATGGCGCCGCCTGTTGGTGCATGAAGAATATGGTCTATATTCTGCGACTAAAATATTTTATAACAATAATAATTATTTTAGTGTCCATTTCATACAGCATGCTCCTTATTGGGGGATCCACATTTTTTTGACATACTGTAAACCAGGGTTTCTGCAGGTTTTACAAAGTTAAATGTAAGACTTTTTATATTTTTAAGACCATTATGAATGAAATTTTAGACTCATAAAGGGCTGAAGGCTACAGAACTTTTCAAATGGGCCAGATGGAAAAGATTTTTATTTGCCCCATCAATATAAAATTTATTTTTAAAAATAAAAAATGAACAAATGTTTTTAAAGTTTTAAAAACTATAACAAACTAAATCTATGCACAACAATCTGTCCAGGTTAATATCCACAGCAGTAAATACATGGAGCACGTTTAAACAAATGTTATTGTGAGGAAAATAATTAAACCATTATGATAAATAGAGTTAAAAAGACCTTTTTGAATAAAAAGTTGAAAGTTTTATTAAGTTGAATTGTTGATGATTGAATTGGTTTTGTCCAGATTGGGTAGAAAAACATGAACAAAGGAAAAAAAAGAAAAAAAAAAGACCCAATACAGCACAATATTTCAGTAAATTTAAGACTTTTTAAGGCCTAAAATGTTAAGTCTGTTATGAGAATACTGTAGGTCAAATATCATCAGCTTAGTTAAACCTTTTATTAATTTATTGTTTTTATTTATTTTATAAAGCACCAAAGACGCTTCACAAACAGCAAAAGAACAAGAAAAGCAATAACGTTAAGAAGGTAGAGAAAATGAGAGACTAATAACACATAAAAGAAAGACAAAAGACATGAGAACAAGTAACGAAAGAAACTCATTCTGTCTTTTAATGAGTGCTTATGTGCATTTAGGACAACTAGGCAGCACACTCAGGTTTGCAAGATGGATTTAATTCAGTATTCTTATTATTAAAATATATCTGAATGAGGATCAAATGACTGAGTTGGTCTTTGAGAATGAAAACCAACCTGTTTGTTCCTGCAGATCTTCTTGTTTGACTGTGAATGTTTCTTTAATCTTCACATCTTCACTCTCCTCTTTAATAAACGTCATCTTTATAACAGTGTGGAGATCAGTCGCTTCAGCAGGAGTTTTTCTCTGCGTTTTGACACTTTATCCTGTTTAAAATGAACAAAACAATAAAAATGTCCTGTTTAAAATAAATAAATCAATGAACAGAAACAAAATAACTTCTCTTTAACACTTGCTTTTAACTTGACTTTCTTTTAATTATCAAAAAGAAATCAGGTAAAACATTTCTTTAAAAATAGAGGTAAAATCGGTTTTATATTCGCACATTCGGACTTTCCCCTTAATGATATAATTTCATTAAAGTATTATTTGCAAGCTCTAAATAGCGAAATCATATTAGCAGCAAATGACTATCAAAGTACAACATTGTTCACAGTCAAATAAACAAATGTTAATGTTGTTTTCAAGTCACACTTGCATGCTAATTCCGATCAAATATTCAAAGTAACATGGTAAACAATATATAAACTGCTAAATGAACGAATGTGTGAATATAAAACCAACTTTACCTCTTATCAGAAAAGTTTGGGAAACCCTGCTTTAAAACATTTATTACACCCTTTTCTGTTTCAAACAATAGCCCTCGGCTACTGAGAATAAAATAGTACTACGTTGTATAAAGGGTTTAAATATTATTGTCAACAGCAGGTACATAATTTAGCATTGGATAAAAAAAACCTGAAACTTTAATTAAATCTGGTTATATCCGTAAACATTTAATAACACAAACCTTTCTCCAGTTGAATCCCAGCGCTGAAGCGGCGCCGCCTGATGACGTCACACGTCACGCCAAAATAAAAGTCTTTTTTGTTTAGCTTTTTTGCCCCTTACTGTTCCAGTCATGACTTATTGATACATTTCTCCCATGTTTTTTTTTTTTACTTTATACTATTTCTGCTCTTTCTCTCTCTCTCTCTCTCTCTCTCTCTCTCTCTCTCTCTCACACACACACACACATTTCACATTTTAGGTGCTTTTTTGGCATGACAAATAACTGTACATTTGTATTGCCAAAGCAGTGCAGAATCGCTGTGTACAAACAAGACAGTGCAAAAAGGGCAGTACTGCAAACAATTATGGATATAAAATATAATACAGAGAAAACACAGAAATAAATAAAATAAAAATAAATAAAAATTAATACAATTAAAAATAGTTTAATAAAAATAAAAAGATTAATAAAAAATATTTTAAAAATAGATTAGATTTCTCTCTCACACTTCAGTATTTTAAAGTTGATCAAAAAAATGTAATCTAAACATTAAGACAATTTTGAGAAACTTTTTTTTAATCCAGTTCATGATGACTTGCATGTCTACAACACATTACTTCCTATTAATATCTGAGTCCAAATCTCATCCTCATAATTATGTCCTCTTCTATTTCTACAACTTCATAGGCCTATATAGGGTTTCTTATTGTTTCATATAAATTGTCGTCTCTTATAATCTGTTCCACGTTTCCTGCCATTCTTTAGCAATATCTTCAGTAAAAAAAAAATTAATTTGCAGAGGCATTAAAGGGGTAGTTCACATAAAAATAAAAATTCTGACATTTACTCATCCTCTACTTGTTCCAAACCTGTGTAAGTTTCTTCTGCTGAATGGAAATGAAGAAAATAGCCTACAGGGTCAAAAGGCAGCCACTATATGGTTCAACAGCTCCTATTTTGGGACAAGGCTGCTTTAACATTATCTGGCACTCAAAATGTTCTTGGAACTCGATTACAATTGAACCACTAAATGATTTTGGTTCCTTTTCTGGACTTTGAGCATCTCGGGACTCTTGCTGTGTATGACAGATGAAGGAGCTCTCTGATTTCATCTAAAGTGTCTTCATTTGCGTTCTGAAGATGACCAAAGTTCTCAGGGGATTAAAACAACAGGTAGAGGGACAATCGCTCTCGAGTGCCTAGTGCACACTATGACACACGCATTCCACCACTGCTGATATACAGCCACATTGCACTGCTTTTTTCATTTATTTATTTTTATTGCAATAACAACAGGCCAATCACAACAAATATAAATACAAAAACTGATAGCACTGATACTTGTGATGATATTCCCAGGTAGGAGGTGACGTTTGAGCGACCTTGCGCAACGTTCCCTGAAAGTTCCTTAAAGGTAATAAAAATCCAGAACCTTTACAGAACATTAGGGATGTTCTTAAAACGTTCTCTTTTAGTCTTAAAATAACGTTACCAGTATGACTTAAGGAGGACGTTCTGTTTTGGCCATTCTATGGTCATTTAATAACGTTACAAAGAGAACCTTTCTAACATTTACAGAACGTTTCCACATGGTCCTCCTTTAGTCATATAATAACGTTTCGAATAGGACTTTAGGAGGACGTTCTGTTTTGGTCCTGCTATGGTCACATAATGACGTTACAACATAACATTTCACAGCACCTGGAATTAACACAAATGAGTTTGAAGTTACAGTGTGTCTCATCCATTTGTGATTAATGTACAAACAATTATTTACAAAGGACAAAAGTAGCAAAAATGGACAGTATGTGATAGCTTTACTGTGTTAAACGGAAAAGGTTTTGTCACAGAGTATCTTTTATATTCTCTTGTGAATGTCTATGCATATTTGTATGCCCAAACACAAGTGATAATCAGAGGGAAAAACATCTTTGTTACATACCAGGTGAATAAGAGGCTTTCGAGAAAGCTGAGCTGCTCACACATGTTCTGTTCAACTAAAAGACGAAGGAAAGAAAACAAAATGGGCACAGAAACAAGTTACATTTTAATTGTTAAAATGTAAAGACACTTTTGTAAAGAAATAATTGACCTGCTAAGAGTGTGTTGACTCTCTTACAGAAGCCGGTTATGAGCGGCATGTGCTTTAAGAGAAATAAAAGACTCTAAACTCACATAAAGAACAAGTTCAGTGATAAATAAATGACTAAAAAATTGCTAATAGTTAACTCATGTCAATGTATTGACTAAACTTGACAAATAAAACCTCAATGTGAAGTTCAGAAATTGTTTCTCTCAACAAATGATAATATATCACTGTATAATAGTATAAGACTTACATGACTATTATATAAGTGAATGTAATTGTGTGTATTGAGACATCGGTGTGGCTTGAGTCTTCAATGCTCATTTGCACCTTTACACAAAGAATTCAGCCAAGCAACTGAGAAGCTTCTACAAAAACAACACACAACTCTTGCATTACTTTATAACCAGGCTTGGGAAAAAATTAATTGAAATGTCTTTCAAATCAAAATACCTCAACATAAGTGTGTCAATATTATCAACAACATGCAGCAGCCAAACTAAAAAATAAGCTTCCATCAATAGTCCTATAAAACAACAGCAACAAATCAAATGAAGATGGCTAAAGTCAACTCATTTTCCCAATACATCATTATTTCTCTGTAAATCTGGTTTGTAAAGCTGCTGAACTTTCCATCCCCCACGGTATGTGTCTTGAGTGTTCACTGCTCTCCACTGCTCATTTGCATCTTTATACCAGCATTAATGGGGGCCAATTGAGTCTTATCCAATCACATTCCAGATCCTGTAGCTCAGCAGGGTTGTATCTATATATTCTGGGTTCCTAACAGAAACGTCATTGGCTTATTTTGCTAAGTAAAGAGAACAACTTTGTATGACAAACTACGATTGTTGATTCCTACATTGGGATCATTACCAACAACAACCTACAAAGAAAAGCCCACTGAGGCCATTTCTCATCCCACATATTCATTGAAGACTGGAAAGGTGAGTTGCACATTCTGAATTTACTCTTAAATAATATCTGAATGCTAACATTATAAAATGTAAAATCTAAACATGCGTGGATGCACTGTTCAACGTTGAATTAAAGTTCTTCAGTATTTTTAAAAGCTTCTTTACAACTATTTATTTAGTTTTTTGTTTGTTTGTTTATTTGGTTATGAATATTGTTTTTATCCTGACAAATGGACTGTAGCCCAGTTTCAACCTAAGTTAACCTAGTTAAGTTTCAACCTATTACATATATAGGTTGGAACCTGGCAGGCAGTTTTGGAGAATTTGATGTTTCCCCATTTAAACATACAAAGAGGTAGAAAACATCAGTTGAATGCAAGTGAATGAGTTAAAGCTATGGATAAAGAAATGCAATCGTTTAAAGAAAATGCAACCTCGTACCAACCTACCTGAAGGATTTTTTAAAAATTGAATTTTTTTCAATTAACATAAAGATTGATGGTCTTACAAATACAAAACAGAAAGCAGATAAAGTATAAAGTGGAAAATGTATCAATAATTCATGACAAATTGTAAGTAGGGGGAAAAGCTAAACAAAAAAAGACTTTTACTTTGGCGTGGTCGTATATCTGCGCCGCTCCCGCACTGGGATTCAACTGGAGAAAGGTTTGTTTTAAAGCTTTTACACAGATGTAAACCAACTGATTAAAATTTCAGGTTGTTCATATAATGCTAGATATACCTGCTGTTGACAATATTATTTTAACCCTTTATACAAAGAAGTAGTATTTTACTCACAATAAGGTCTTATTGTTTGAATAAGACTTTATTTGTCCCCGAGAAGAAATTCTTGTCTTGTGCAAAAGAGTGCTACAACGTTGCTGTAAGCAGACAATGAAATAAATAAAACCAACAAAATAATTAACAACATTTGTTAAAGTTTAAATAAAGCAACAGTAGAGTGTGTAATAAGTGTTTTAGTGAAGGTTTAATTTATTAAATTGCATAAATGTCATTCTATTCTAAATATCACTATATATAAGAAATAGAATAATTAATCTCATATAAAGAAACTGTTAAAGCAAGTGTTGAAAAGAAGTTATTTTGTGTCTGTTCATTGTTTTATTTATTTTAAACAAGACATTTTTTAATTTTTACAAGATAAAGTGTCCAAACGCAGAGAATATATATATATATATATATATATATATATATATATATATATATATATATATATAAAATAAGGAATGAATAGTTAAAACATGTAGTAGTAATGAATAGTTTTTACTTGAAGGGCACCTATTTTACCTCCCTTTTATAATTTAAGTCTTTTACGTCTGTAAAGTTTCAGCTTAAACCACCCATCAGATTATTTGTTATACATTTTAGAACGTTGAGATTTTCTGCTTTAAACACTTCAACTTAGTGATTAAACACGTTTTTTAAATTGTCTTAAAATGTTTAGAGTAGAGGATTTGATTAACTCCAAATACGTGTGTCTGTGTATGTCAGAAAGTGGAGGGAGAAATGTGTCAATAAGTCATGACTGCAACAGTAAGTGGCAAAAAAAAGACTTTTATTTTGGCGTGGTGTGTGACGTCATAAGCATGCACCGCTCCCGTGCTGTGATTTAACTGGACAAATGTTTGTTTTAAAGTGTTTACCCTTATATAAAGCGATTGATTAAGGTTTTTTTTTTTTATTAAGTGCTAAATTATGTACCTGCTGTTGACAATATTATTTTAACATTTTATACAACTAAGTACTATTTCACTCACAGTAATGAGATCTATTGTTTGAATAAAGATAGGACAAACTTTTTGTCCCTGAGAGGAAATTTGTCTTGTGCAAAAAAGTGTTACACGTTATAGAGGTAAAGTTGGTTTTCTATTCACACATTCGTTCATTTAGAAGTCTCTATATTGTTTACCATGTTACTTTGAATATTAGATCTGAATTAGCATGCAAGTATAACTTGAAAACAACATTAGCACTATTTGTTTGACTGTGAACAATGTTGTACTTTGATAGTCATTGGCTGCTAATATGATTTCACTATTCAGAACTTGCAAATAATACTTTTTATGAAATTATATTATTAAGGGGAAAGTCAGAATTTGCGAATATAAAACCAATTTTACCTCTATTTACACGTTGCTGTAAGCAGACAATAAAGTAAATGAAACAAACAACACGATTAAGAACATACCTGAATAAAGTTTCAAAAAAGTTACAGAGATGTAACAGTGTGTAATAAGTGTTTTAATGAAGGTCTAATTTAATGTTAGTCCATTCTAAATTTACATCAATATATGTAAGAAATAAAGTACTAGCTTTAATCTGCTCATTTGAAGCAAGTGTTGAAGAGAAGTTATCTTATTTCTGTTATTTCTGTTTTGTTCATTTTAAACAGGATAAAGTGTCCAAACTCAGAGAAAAACTCCTGCTGAAGCGACTGATCTCCACACTGTTATAAAGATGGCGTTTATTAAAGTAGAAAGTGAAGACCTGAAGATTGAAGAAACATTCACAGTCAAACAGGAAGATCTGCAGGAACAAACAGGTTGACTTTTATTCTCAAAGACCGACGCAGTCATCTGATCCTCATTCAGATATATTTTAATAATAAGAATACTAAATCCATCTTGCAGCCCTGAGTGTGCTGCCTAGTTCTCTTAAATGCACAAAAGCACTCATTAAAAGACAGAATGAGTTTCTTTCGTTACTTGTTCTCATGTTTTTTGTCATTATTTTATGTATTATTAGTCTCCTATTTTCTCTACCTTCTTAAGGTTATTGCTTTTCTTGTTCTCCTACTGTTTGTAAAGCATCCTAGAGCACTGGTACTATATAAAATAAATAAAAACAATCAATTAAAAAAGTTTAACTGAGCTGACGCTATTTGACCTACAGTATTCTCATAGAAGATATCTGCTATTACAGTGATAGTTTTGGCTAGAGTTAGAATTAAATCATTATTAAAATAACTAACTACCAGGGCTATTGTGTTTAAACAGAGCTTTTTGCAGGGTCTTAAAATGTCTTAAATTCCAAAATCTAAATCTAAAAATGCCTTAAAAACTCTTAAATTTACTGAAATATTGTGTTGTAGGTCTTAAGTCTTTTTAAACAAGTCTTAATTTTCCTTTGTTCATGTTTTGCTACCCATTCTGGCCAAAACCCATTCAATCACCAGCAATCCATCTCAATAAAACTTTTTATTCAAAATTGTCATTTTAACTCGGTTTATCATAATGGTTTAATTATTTTCCTTACAATAATATTTGCATAAATGTGCTCCTTGTATTTACTGCTGAGGACATCGACCTGGACAGATTATTGTGCAAAGATTTAGTTAATTATAGTTTTTAAAACATTTAAAACCTTTGTTTATTTTTTTTAATTATTTTTTACATTTTAAAAAAGTTTAGGTTGGAAAAAGTGTACGGATACAGGTAAAGCTTGTTTTTACACAATATAATTTTTTTTTTGCTAAGAAATATATAAAATACTGTGTTTTTATATTAATTTATTATTGTATTATTAAATGTATTTATTTATTTTTATATATAACATAATTATATATAGAGCAAATAAAACCCTTTTCCATCTGGGGTATTTGAAAAATTCCTTATACTTTAGCCCTTCTTGAGTCAAAAATTTTAACCCTGGTTTAAAGTATGTCAGAAAACGTAGATGCCCTAATTTTAAATATGCTGGATAAAATGGACACAAAAAATAATTATTATTTTAAAACATTGAACTACAGTATTCTAAATTATATGATGATGTTGTGGGACGACAAAAGACAAAACAAATTATAGTGGAATAATAACGTTTAGCATTGCACTAACTACAACTGGCCAACAAACTAGTTTAAAAATTACTTTTGCTGCTTAAGAAATAGATTACAGCATGCTGATGATATGCAAACATTTGAGTGTGAAGTTCATCAGTATTGACCATATTCTTTACGTACCAGCAGGCGCCTTGGAATCGTTTTCTTGAGACTTTTTTTACAGAATGAATTTTTAGATCCTGAAAACAGTGTAAAGACCCACGCACACCAAGATGTTTTTTTGCGTTTTCTGTCGACATTTAACACCTTGTGACTATATAAAGGGCGTCAATGTGATTGTGCACACCACGCGCAAATTGCCAGGCGTAAAAGCATAATTTTTAAAGAAACACCTCATGCGTTTTGTTTTTTATTTGATGCGCGGCGTTAAAACCTTAACTAATCAGGTTGGCACTTTTGTTCATGTGCACGGAGCTGCTGAAGTTACAGTAAACAGCACTTGGAGGCGCTCAAGTGCAAAACTGTCAATGCGAGCACACATTGAAGAAGATGCCCAGAGGCGATATCAACGTGGAGCGGCTTATTGCTCGGTGAACAATAATCATTTCTCCATCGCTGGAGCTGCTACTTGAACCATCCATGCTTGTTCTAGTCACTTGTAACTTTAAAGGGCCATGAAACCCCCCATTTCAGCAGGATGTTTGCATACCTCTAGTTTGGAAAAAGTCAGGAAAGTGGGTGTGTCTAGCTCTGATTGGGTGGGAGTGTCGGTGGAGGTAAAATGGGCAGGGTTTGAATAAAAATGCCTTTTGTGCACGTGCTTCTGACAGGAGAAACAAACACACACGCTGGGGAGAAAGACAGTGTGTTTAATGACAGTGAAATGTTTGATACCGCAGGTCATATAAGAGAAAAAAACCTCTTAACTTCTCTGTAACTCAGATGCACTCTGAAAGCCGTGTGTAGGTCACAAACCCCCGGGTTAACATTATTATTTGTATATTTACGTTGTCACTGTCCCTGATTGGACAAACTGTTGTTAACTTTTTTAGATGGCATTTCTGCATCTTGTCGGGTATATAAAATATCTTAATGTCTTATCTAAATGTCTTTATGTAGGTATTCATCTAAGCATCAGGACATGCACAAAGCCAAGAAAACAAAGACAAGTACAAGTGAAGTTTATTTATAAACTAATTTCGAGGATCACATGCTCATGATTGTTTGCAGCTGGTTTCGCATTACTTAATTTATGATTCACCAATCAGACGATTCCTAAACCACTATAAATACCCTGAGTTCCATATCACAGCCATCTTGGTTTCGAAGAATCCCCCCTTCCACCCTTACTCCTCCTTTCCTAGAAGGGTGGCATGATTTCCCAGTGGTCAGCACTGTTGCCTCATAGCAAGAAGGTTACTAGTCCTTACCAAGCCAGCTGACGTTTCTGTGCAGAGTTTACACATTCTCCCGGTGCTCACATGGGTTTCCTTCCACTGTCCAAAAACAGGCAACTTAAGTTACTTGACTAATCCAAATCGGCACCATAGACATACTCCTAGTAAGTAGTTATCTTTTAAGAGCAATCACTTTCTGTTCATTAGCTACTACAGAAGAGTTCTCGAGAACTCCCCTTTCGTCTTGCAAATGGGAGGGAAGCCCCAGGCTCGTTAAGTGTAAACTTTTGAAATGAATGAAATCAAGTAGTAAAGTATGTCATCTTGCCATCTCATCACTCCAGTTTACAGCAAACATGACATTAAGCATTTGCATGTGCTCATTCATTCATTTTCCTTCGGCTTAGTCCCTTTATTCATTAGGGGTCGCAACAGCGGAATGAACAACTAACTTCTCCAGCATTTATTTTAAACTGTGGATGCCCTTCCAGCTGCAACCCAGTACTGGGCAACATTTGTTATATAACATAATTTGTCAACAATAATGCAAACTCAGAAATATAGGCGTAAGTTATGTGTATTTGCTATGAACATGCAGTATTTGTCTCAATCAGGTCTTCCAAGCAAGTTACAAATGTTTAAATCCAGTGGAATGTAGGGATAGTTTACAGTTTAACCCAAAGAATGACCAGTCTGGTAGATGAATAAGAGCCAGAGTCAGAGATTTAAATAAATAAATCAAGTTTACTGAAGATAGTTTGCAGTTTCATTCGCAGAAGCCAGCTTCAACACTCGCAATGAGTTCCTAGGCCGCTCTGCTTACATTCACCAATCAATAACAATTATACTCTCACATAACGTCATTAACTGCGTCATACATATAGGTGTTCTAACCTGATTGGTTAAAACACAGATAGACTAGGAAAATTTCCACGTGGGGTTCGTGCGTACAATTCTGAACAATATCTTAAGCATAAATGTCACACATCCCCTAGACTGATTAGAGCTGGCTCCAGACCTGTGAAACGGATCAACAATCAAATAGAACACACACACATAAAGTATAATTTGTTTCTTATCAAAGGCTGAGTGTATTCTCAGGCGTCTTTATTGAGACTGTTTAAAAACCGATATAATCTACATTCAGGCAGTTATATTCTTACTATACAAAGTCTATCTTGAATAAAAGTGGAATCACTTTAAAAGATTTAACCGTAAAAATAACAAAATCACTTCAGACATTTTAAATAGTAATAACTACTAGAAATAACAATAGAAACAGTTGATTCCAGTCCTCAGCCCTCAGTTCCACTTAAGGTCTCCATGACCTCTGACCTAGTTTGCTGGCTTCTGAAAATAGTTATAAAGAGACAGGCAAATGCACTGAACATTCTTATATTAAGCAATGTGTTAACTTATTCATTAATTAAAATCAATTCAAAGTTAAATACTCATTCAAATAATCAAATAATTATATTTAATAAAAAAAAAAGAGAAACAAGATGATGAGAAAAGGATAAAGGTTGGTCCATGATGAGACAGGCTGGAAAGCAGAAATCCGGACCCTTCAACACACACACGTACACACAGTGCTGACTGCTCCTGCAGAGGATTCTGGGTAAATCTCTCGTCAGTCTTCAGCGCAGTTTCACTGATGATCCAGGATGAAGCCTAAACCCAGGGCAGAGCGGCTCAGTGAATGTGGTCTGGACTGAGTGGATGACCCTCATTGTGTCTCTATAGATGTTGTAGAAGATCAGAGTTCCTGCACTGTGATCCACTAGCACTCCTATTCTCCTGCTGAGCGGATCTACGGGGAGACCAGTGAGTGTGTTTTTGTGTATGAATTTGAAACTGGAGGAATCACAGTTCAAACTCCAGGATTGAGCATTAAATCCTAACCCACTCTCAACATCTCTTTTCCTCCCGATGCTCTTAAAAGACACTGATATATACACACGATTTCCAGTCCAGTCAATCTCCCAGTAACAGCGTCCACACAAACTCTCTCTGCACAACACCTGAGGATAACCATCAAATCTGTCTGGATGATCAGGATACCACTGTTCCTTATTCACACACTTCACCTCTCTGTTCTCCTCAGACAGAATGAGAATATTGTGTGCTGTGTTTGAATCCAGAGTGAGGAAACAGACATCTGAACACAAGAACACACACATTTATAATCACAGCTGTGTGTGTGTGCGTGTGTTTGTGTAAGAGAGAGAGAAAGGGTGTATGTGTGTGTATGTGTGCATTTGAGAGAGACTGTGTGTGTGAGAGACTGTGTGGGAGAAAGAGTGTGTTTGTGTGTGTGTGTGTGTGTGAGAGTGTATGTGTGAGTGAAAGAGAGAGTGTGTGCGTGTGTATGTTTGTGTGTGTGTGTGTGTGTGAGAGAGAGTGGGTGAGTGTCTGTATGTGTACGTGTGTGTGTAAGGCCGTACTCACACTAGGTACAGTTGCCTCGAACTGGGCCAAAGCACGCTTGTCCCCCCTCTCATCTCCCCCGACGGCCCGCACTCACACTACAATCGGGCCTCGGCACGCTTACGTCATCGATGTTGCGCTGTTCAGTGAGAAGCGCTCTCTCAGCAGCACAGTGGAGATTTCTCTAGTTATATCGTTTCAGTCGTTTGTTATGCAGTGACATGCAGTCAAATATTTCGCCACACAGTCCTTAGGGATGCGGTGACACGCAGTCAGATATTTCGCCGAACAGATCCGCCACTTTTGGCGCTCATAATCATAAAGCCCTCGTGCTGCAAGAATGTGGTCTGCTGAAGGTGCACAGCTGTCGTGCAGTGAGGGGTTTGTGTCTTTAATAAACTATGGCAGTTTGCGTTCACTGAACAGTAAGAATGATTAATAAATCTATATGAAACAGTCCCTTAAAGTCACTTCTCGCTCTCAGTTTCGGGCTTTGGCGCGTTTTGCTCTCACACTACAAACGTACCGCACCAAAGCCCAAGTGAACCGTGCTCAGGCCCACCTCTTCCAACCAGGCCAGGGCTGGCCAAGTGAACCATGCTTGAACCCGATTTAGCGCACTCACACTTCTCAAACGATCCGGGAAAGTAAATAGGGAAATGGGCCTGGGCACGGTACGGATGGCATAGTATGAGTAGGCCGTGAGTGTGTGCGTATGTGTGTGCGCGCGCAAGCGTGAGTATGTATGTGTGTATGTGTGTGTGTGTATGTGTGTGTGCGCGTGTGAGTATGTGTGTGTTACGACTTTTAAGTTTTGGTATCTAGGGTTTAAAAGGTAACATTTAAGGTGATAATATTTTGTGGTCAGTTGGTGGCAAAATATCAACACGACAACCCAAATACTGCAAAAATAAGTGAATTTATTTACAATAGTGAAAGGAAGTCAAAAAGCAATAAAGTATTATTTACAAGATCTCACAACATACAATAAATCAATCAATATAGATTAAAGATGGTGGGGGAAACGAGAGTTAAGTGGCGCCAAACAAATGAAAGAAATATAACAAAAACCCCAATTCTAACTAATAATTACCCTCTAAACTGTCTAATACAAAATAAACAAACAAAACATCTTCAGCGTATTCACGCTATAACTAATCTACTCTTCTAACCAAATATACGGAGAAAACTTACAGCGGGTGGCGCTCACTTCTAAACTAGTGTGTTTAGACAGTGGAGTTATCTGCGTGATGCAATATGTATGTCACGTGACATCTAAACTCCTCGAATCCAAGGGAAAGGCTGAAGACAGACGTCAGGGGATTGTCACATATACACATCCAAGACGGTAACAGCGATCAACACAAGAACAAGACCAAAATCAAAACTAAGTTCACGTCAACATCACAGCACATAACAACAAGCCAAAAACACACACAAAGGCAAGCAAAGACCGCAAGCAAGGCAGAGCAAAAGCAGAACGAGCTTCCCCGCTCGCATCCCTTTTAAACTTTGAGCTCCTGTGCTGATTGGTTGTGAAGGTGATGACGTCACAAGGTGTAATTGAGATTGACGTCTTCACAGACGAATGGGATACTGGAATGGGCGAACCTGAGAACTGACAGAGAGAGGAGGAGGGAGCAAGCGAGCGAGCAAGAGAGGGAGAGAAAAAGAGCGCACACACACAAGCAAAACAAACAGGCATATACATATGACTGTAACACCCTGACCCTCAAGAACAAACCTGTTTGTTAAAATAAACCAGAGAGAGAAAAAAAAATTAAGCTCTAGACAGGGCATCCGCCATAACATTATCAATGCCTTTTTTATGACGAATATCCAAATTATAATTCTGGACTAGCAGAGACCATCTCATCAGTCGTTGGTTATGATTGTACATCCTGGATAGGAATACTAGAGGATTGTGATCCGTATATACAATCACAGGTAAACAGCTGGAACCAACGTAGACCTCAAAGTGTTGCAAAGCAAACAACAGAGCAAGGGTTTCCTTTTCAATCGTAGAATAATTGAGCTGATGTTTATTAAACTTACGAGAGAAATAGCTCACAGGATGGTCAATACCAGTTTCATCCTCCTGAAGAAGTACGGCACCAGAACCTACAGCACTTGCATCAATCTCAAGCTTAAATGGTGATGCACAATCAGGAGCAGCAAGAACAGGTGCATTACATAAAAGTGCTTTCACACTATCAAAGGCACTTTGACAAGCATCAGACCACACATATGATGTAGAAGGGCTAAGCAAAGATGTTAAGGGGTTAACCACAGTAGAAAAGTTTTTGCAAAAACTTCGGTAATAACCAGCCATACCCAAGAACCTCCGTAGTTCTCGGCGAGTGGTGGGGACTGGAAACTGCGAAATAGCGGTTACTTTCGCATCTACAGGGCGAACTTGACCTTGTCCAACCTCCTTGCCCAGGTATGTGACAGTCGCTTGGCCAAACTCACATTTAGCTAAATTTAGTGTTAGAGATGCGTTAGAAAGTCGTGTAAATATTTCTCTTAACGAATGCACATGATCACGCCAGCTCATGGAGTAAACTACTATATCATCGAGATACGCGCTACAGTTTGGTATGTCGGCCAACACTGTATTTACTAGACGTTGAAACGTCGCGGGTGCGTTTCTAAGACCGAAAGCCATCGAATTGTATTGCATGAATGAATCTGGAGTGACGAATGCGGAGATGTCAGAAGCTCTATCAGTAAGCGGAATTTGCCAATATCCCTTTAGCATGTCTAATTTAGAGACAAAACGCGCAGAACCGACATTGTCAACGCAGTCCTCCATGCGTGGTAAAGGATAGCTGTCTGGGACAGTGACTGCGTTAACCTTTCGGTAATCAGTACAAAATCTGTACGTTCCATCAGGTTTTGGCACCAGCAAACACGGTGAACTCCAAGGGCTACTGCTCGGTTTTGCCAATTTATTTTCAAGCAAGTAGTTCACTTCTTGACGCATAATAGATCTTTTAGCCATATTCAGACGATATGCGTGCTGCTTTATTGGACGTGCACCATCCACATTAATATCGTGTTTTAACACATTTGTTTGGGTTGGAACATCACCAAACAAACAGTTAAAATCAGATATTAACTTAATGATATCTGTTTTCTGATCAGCAGGCAAATGTTTGAGATAGGAATTTAGATCACTCAAAATTTCTGAATTGACTAACCTCACAGATGATTGGGGAAGGTCACGAAGAATTACACCATCATCAGCATCTGACATCACAGCAGAAGTCTGTTCCGCAACTGCAACAACAGTGGGAACAACGGATTCTGGCTTTGAAACCGGGGCATCCTTACCTGTCTCTTTGGAATGGTATACTTTAAGCATATTAATATGACATACACGGGTTTGGCGTTTTCTATCGGGTGTATGAATCATATAATCCGTCTCACTCAGTTTCTTTTTTATTTCGTACGGACCGGCGAAACGAGCAGAAAGTGAAGAACCAGGTACGGGTAAAAGTACGAGAACCTTATCTCCAACAGCGAATGAGCGCGCAACAGCCTTTCTGTCGTACTTGCGCTTCATCCCTTTCTGCGCACTGGCCAAAGATTCTTTAGCCAGTTTACACGCGGAGTGTAAACGATCACGGAATTGACTAACATAATCTAATATGTTAGTTTTCTTACTGGTTTCAACAGACAACATGCGTTCTTTTAGTACTTTTAACGGACCTCTAATTTCGTGAGAGAACACTAGCTGAGCTGGGCTAAATCCAAGCGATTCTTGAATTGTTTCTCTCGCAGCAAATAAAACCAAAGGGACTCCTTCATCCCAGTTCTTATCTGTACTCAGGCAGTATTTGCGGAGCATGGACTTAAGTGTCTGATGAAAGCGTTCAAGCGCACCCTGACTCTCAGGATGATATGCGCTTGAAACACGATGGGTGATGTCGAGTGATTGTAAAATTTGCTTAAATAGCTTCGATAGAAAATTCGTACCTTGATCGCTTTGAATGATTTTGGGCAGGCCAAATGTAGAGAAGAATTTTATCAGAGCTTTAACAATCACAGGTGCGGTGATTTTTCTCAGGGGAACAGCCTCTGGAAACCTAGTTGCGGCACACATTTGTAGCGTACAGTCCACAGATTAAATTTCTTATTGATTTTATCACGGTCTGGCTTTGGTCAGAAGGTTTTACGACTCCTGGCTCCAAGAAGTCTGGATTTTCGTGACAGCTTAAGTTGTTCAGGGGAACTGGAGAGATAAGCAGGAAAGCTTCAAAGACATTCCTGCCCAAATACGCTCACACACGCACACACACACCCACGAGGCTGTTCCGACAGAAAGAAAATGAACTCATCAAATCCAGAACCAGCACAAAACCAATGTGTTATGTTTTGTAAACTTTGTATCTAATTTCTGACTTTTCTTACCTGTGTAACCTCTCTTATAACCTGTATGCATGTTCCATTTAGGCCTTTGTAAAGCATAAATATTGTAAGGATATGAAAAATTATGTCGATGTACTTTTAAAACCCCCATGTTTGGTACCGATGGGTTTCTGCTGACATTTTACAGCACATGATGCATAGAGAAAAACCATAACTAGCATTGCCTTATTCTTTAATCCCCTGTATTAAATGCCTGTCCGCATGCTTTGGGCGGACACTCAAATTTGCATACGAGGGACCTTGAGACAAAGAAAGGGTTCGCGCGCAAACTTTCCCCTGAAATCATTGGTCTTAATGCTGTACGGGTCGTCACGTGACCCGCAGGTATAACTCATTCTGCCCTCCCAAACATCTGGGCAGAAAGAGAACGTCCCAAAAAGGAACATCATTGACGGTGGCCCTCGGGCCACACGTGGCTTTCTAAGCCGCATGGACTTTTCCCGCCACGCTTTCTTTATTTTCCGGCAAAGTAAATTCAGTTTAAAGTTTGCGATCGTGTTCGTCCGAACTGCATTACAAACTCCACGCATCAAAGGACATCAAGAGTAGTTTCATCACGACGGAAGAGAGACGCATAAGAGAGACCGCCAGACATGAAAGACCAGGTGATTTTAGTTATGCGATTAAGCTGTGCCCCTTATCAAAAAGGTGTTTTTTATAACCTTGGTGGTCCGTAATGGTGCGTGTGGAACTGAAAGTTTTGTCACTCTTTAATCTGAAATCTATATTTTCTAGCTTTACTATTTCTCTTTGCTGTTACACGTTCTATAGACCCGATATCTCCACGTGGTTTACCTTTGTTTTGTGTTAAATGTATGTTTGTGCGTTTGTTTGTTCGTTACGTCTGACTAGTCAATAAATTCCATTATAATCAAATGAATTGTATTGTTTGCCTCACGAGAAAATGTCACTGAAATACAGATTCCTCTGCCTAGCTATTATAAGTTGTTTAAAACTTTTGAATGATTAATCTACTTCACAAGAAGTAGCAATTAAATTCCCTTTTTCTAAATGAATAAATTACAGTGTCCGCTCGGAAGAGCGGCGGCTCTGCTTGTGTTCGTTTGGTCAAATTAACAATAAATTGATCCGGAATATTAATGATTAATAATAATTCGTTATTGTTGATAATTAATATTCATAATCTGGGAATCCGCTCGGTCGCGCGAGCATGATCATTTACAATCATATGTTTGTTTGACCAAACTGACTGAAGCTTAAGCCGGAATATTAATAATTAAGAATAAACCGTTATTGTTGATTATTAATATTCATAAAATGAGCTAATTTCATGCTACATATATTGGTGGAGAATGCGGGCAGTTTTCCAAACATTTTCTGTGAAACAAACTTTCCAATTCATTGTGATTTATTAAGCGCTATAGAAAAAAAAAGGACCGCGAGAAGCATTTCCTTTTCTTTGAAACTGGGAGGACGAAAATCCTGCTCCAGCTATTCTGTTCACTAAACACAGCAGAGAGCTGCCCGTGTAGAGTGTAACAATTTCATCTGCAGTTCATATATATTTTAAATCGATTTTGCTAAGACGCACGTTCCGCAAATCATTTAAATATATTAGTGTGCCTGTCGGAGGAAAAGACACCTCTCTCAGCGCTTGTAAGACAGTTTGGAAACCCCAAACCTGTCCGTTTTAAAGGCCTTCTTATAGCTAGAAAACCTCTAGCCTGTTTCTCCCGTGGTTTCAAACTGTTAGATTAGCTGCCTAACGTTAAACCTCTTTGCTTCGCCGCCGTGCGAAATTAATTTCAGAACTGCTGGACGGTTCTAAATTAATCTATTTGGGAGCTGCAAGCTTGCTTGTTAACCGCTTTCTGACGAAAGGAATTCTCAGAACCATAAGCGTGTTTTAAATGGTACCGAAATCTGATATGGATGTGAATTCCCATATTTCAGTTATGTTCGTCCGGACCAAATATGTGTACAAACGTGCACCGCCTCGAGAGACGTCTCGCATTTTATGTTTGTTTGTCTAATTGTAATGGTCGAATATTATTATCAGTGTTACGGCAACATGATATAATGACCGTTTATGCGAATCTTGGTGGTTCGCGCTTTGCCTTTGCGAAGTCAGCCGCATACCAAGTTATGAATGAGAGCTTCTCCCATTCATCAATCCGCTCTTCGAGCGCTCATTGACTCCTCGTCCACGTAACTCGTGCGCGCGCACGCATGCGTGAATGACGTAGTCACCACCCCAAAGCATAAGATCCGCCTTTCAGGAGGCAGAGTTGGTGACGCGGTTTACTTCACAGGGCAAAACCACTCGCTAGCTTCTAACGACTAGCCTTAAAGTAAACTAACCCTTCGCGTCTTAATATTACCAAACTGTTAGCACAAGGCTAACCGGATGCGAAGCGTAACTCGTAACAACTTGCTAGCGGCTAACGCCAGCTAACGTTAATGCTTAAGCAAACCAACCCTTCACATTTTGTAACTAACAAACTTTAGCACAAGGCTAACCGAATGTGAAGTGCAACTCGGAAACATCTCCCCCTGTCTCCTTCTGCTCTCCTCACATCAGTTCCGCCCACCATTGTGTCTCAAGTGGTCTGAAATGGTCAAACAGTTTGGAGTTAATTTGTTTTAATTTCGATTGAGCATTTTATTTTCCCTGTTATCATTTTATCCAAACAATAGTTTAGTTACCTGAGTATAGATTATTGGTCTGTTTATTTCTTTTGGTATTATGAATTATTTTGTTACTTTCAATTTTTTTTTATTAATTTTCTGCCTTCTGTCTTTTTTCATTTTAATACCGGTGTCCAGTTTATTTTGTTATTACTTGATTTTTAATCAAGTTCCCAATAATCTATTCTAAACTTAGGTCATGTTTAATTTTAATTTTGTTGGTTTTGCTATTTGGGGAATAGCCTTTAATCTCTCTATTATTATCATTAATAGGCATAATTTTTCTTCCCTTTTGATTTTTTTTTACTCCATTTTTTCCTCATGCCTTATTTCTTCCCTCACCTCTTAGGTTATAGGGAAAGTATAACTATATTAGGGCAAGTATTAGTCTGAAGCTAAATGCAGAGCTATCAATCTATAGATCCCACATCTGATCAAAACATGTGGGGCTAACCCATTAATGTTTGTAGATGCCCCTGAATACTAAGGCACTCTTTCTACTTTTTCTAAGCCGTCCTGTACTGCTTTTACCAATAGGGGATTATTATGATTATTCTTTTAGATTCTTTTATGCCGATTTAATTTTCCTTTAGCCTCCCTCCATCACAGGGTGATAACCTTCTCTATCCATCAGATACTACAGCATACTAAGATTCCTACTCCAACTGGCTCGCCCAGAATAGTAGATCCATAGTACTGCCCGTATCCGGACCCGAGTCCTCTGCTTGTGTGGTTAAGTGTACAGGTTATTCAGGTTGCAGATCAAAAGATTGGGTTCATCTGTCTGACATAACTGACCCCTGCCGAAGGATGCGTTAGATACCTTGGCGTTTTGTCTCTCCGGCTTGTGTGGATCACAGTGGCATCAGCAATCGTACTCCAAGAAGCACCGTCCGTGTCAACTGGCATACGATCAATCTTGGTTAATTACCTTGTCATGATTCCACACACGTGCCCGCCTGAGTGAGATTGGCCACCTCATTCTACAGGCCTAGAGCGGCACCGGAATCATCAGGCAAAACCCAATTTTGAATCGTGCCAGGCGGTCAGTGACTTTCTTGAGTGCTACATATTGTGCTAAAAGCCTACGCTGTGTGAGTTCACAACCGAGCTACATTATAGGCAAGTGATCTGATAGCGACTGCAGTAGGAGTTGGGGAAAGTCTAGTCAGATAGCACGCTCTTGCGACCTTCATCTGATTGCCTTTCACTCATCCACCAAGTGTAAATAGCATGTAAAACCTAGTCTAAACCTAGCCCACTACAGGACTATAAAACGAACATTTTAGACATGCCCATAGGTTTTGCTATTCTCTCTCTCTCTCTCTCTCTCTCCCTCGTTTCTCATCCTTGTCTGTCTTTCAGTTTTATTTTTATTCATATTTACTGATATCCATATTAGTATTTTCTTTCATTTTACTTTCCCTGTACACTCGTTCATCCGAGCGAGGTGCCTTTTTGTCTAACTTATCGTTAGTATTATTCATTTTTGTTCTTGGGTTACTGTTATTTTTATTTACTTAATTATTTTTAGTTACTTTGACCTGCTCAGAGACCACGCCATTGAGAACCACCAGGGTGATTTAAATAATTGATTGATAATTTGCACAGCCTGGCGCATGACTAAAAGCCTTGAGGCCAGTACGTAGATATCAACTGTTATCTAGCCACCCAAATTCGATATCTGAATTGTCCGGCCCCCAGTGGATCCTTAGAAGGACCAACGTCTAGCCGGCACATACCCCCTAGCTGACAACCCTGTCAGACTAATAATATAGCACAATGCTAACATCCACTCGATTTGGCCATGTGGGTCTCTCTCTCTCTCCCTTGTGATCTCTGTCTCACCCAACAGACCAGCATGTCAAGTGCGCCCAGCCCGCTTCTCACTGGGACCAACTGGAGGCCTGGTTAAGTGCTTAACCCACAACCTCCTGCCCAACGACGCCATGGAGCTGCAGCGGCCAAGCAGAGAACAGCTGGACGTCTGCATTAATCCGCTGAGGGCGAACGACCTAGCCCGGAGCCATGACAGCCAAGCCCAGACTCAACTCTCCAGGGCCCTGACACACCTCACCCTTGCACCGGCCAGACCCATAGGAAAGGGTCTCAACCAGCTGGAGCATCGAGCCCAGGACGCCTGCAAAACGACGAGGGAAAAGGACGCCGAACTTCTGGAGCAAATGGACGGACTACACGCGCCCCGATGGAGCTACAAGCGGACAACGCACACAAGGAGCGACGAGAGGAGAAAGCCAAAGATGAACTGAGTGTAAAGCTACAAGCTGAAACACTATTGTAAAGAGCAGAACTAAAGACAGTGAAGCTCGGGTCAAAGCCTCTAAAGTCAACGGCTGAGGGCCCGAGCAAAAATTCCAACACGGAACCCAACAAAGAGACTTTTAAGCATGAACCTACCAGAGTTCACCCAGAACTGTCACATTTCTACAACCCATGTGACTATCCGAAAGGGGAAGTGCCGCAGTCAGCCCAAAGGCCAAGACTGGATAGACCAGCAGAGGGGGGTGAATCCAACTCATACCGCCCCGCCAGCCAGCATTCCAGCAACGCCCATCAGCAACACAGGGCCAGGACTCCCTCCAAAGGGATCCCCCACGACAGACACCATCTGTCAGCCAAAGACTTGAACCAGCGGGCCAGGGAAATGCCAACTTTCACCCCAAACCCTGCTGGAGGCGACGACACGCACTCCTAATTTTAAGACATTGACTTTTACACTTTTACACAGAGGCCAAGTGCCACTCTCTGTGACAAACTGTATCTGCTAAGAATTACTTCGAGCCGTGAGGCAAGAAGTTTCCTGAATCAACAGCGCCGTGCCATCAAAGCAGATTACGAGCCGATGCAAGAGCTCTTACTAGAGTGTTTTACCTGACCCCGTGTCAGAGTAAGGACTGATTGTCGCCATGGGTCTCAGAACAGCCAAGAGACCTCAGAAGCATACTGCAGTCGACTACACCAACCCTACTTCAAGACAGGAAATGAGCCACGGACGGAGGAGGAGTTCACCTTCCAGATCCTCTCTCTCCCAAAAACCTGCTTTCTGTGGTGAGTCCGCACACGGGCAATGCCCTGCCCCCACGCCCGGACCACCCAACAGCGGCAGAGTTTAGCTCATAAAATCTGTTCAAAACAAAGACTGCTTTGAAAGACTGTCAAACACCTACAAGCTACCCTGTCTCAGAGTCTCATCCGGAGCTGACTTTAAAAGGCACGCTACTGTTTCCCAGCCGCAAGACTTCCAACAGTGAGTTAAAGCCTTTCTCCGCCAGCAGAGGAAAGCACCGCCAGGAAGGCGCATGTCCCAACACCAGACAGGATGCTCAGAGACACACTGGGACAAGCCACTCACCACAAGCAGCCCAAAAGGAGCCTAACAGCAACCAAGGAATGACCAACCTGCAGTAGCTAGGAGCTCAAGCAACCAGCATCCAGCTAGTTACACGCCAGAGAAAGCCAAAGGTGAAAACCTGACACCAAACAACGGCACAGTGGCGTCATGAGCAGCAGAACTGCTAAAAGCTTGAAGGGGCCCTACAGGAAGTCAAGCCAGACTCCTTATGACTAGAGGGGGGTCCAAAACCATTTACCCCCCCTGAACACCTGCTTTCTGCTCCATCCCCGCAGAGTACTGCGAGTCCAACACAAGCTAAAGACTGTGTATCTAACTGCAGCATCACGCTTCCCCCAAGAAGCAGCCAGTGCCACCATGCTTACAACCTCAGGTACCAGGAAACACTGGTCTGGTTGTCTGTTTACCTCCCGAGCCACAGCCCACCAACCAGCCACACCTGCGTACAAACAACTGCTCAGGCCCCTGCACTTCAACTCTTGGGGAACCTGAACAAAATGGCGTGGCAACAACGCGCTACTTGGCTGTAACCGTGGAGATGAAAGAAAGATGAAAAACGCGCGTCAGCACGGGAGCAGACCTCACATTAATGTCATCTTTCCTGTTTGAGTAACTCAAAGCAAGAGCCCAGAGACTAAAACGAACACTTAAATGCCAACCAGGCAGGCTGATGGTGCAAATCATACAGCCAAACTGAGGTTCAACTCACATACATCGCTCCCATTCAAGTAACGACTGTCCCCATGACTGCAGTGCACCCCGTGTACCCGTCGCCAATGGGCACATACCTGCTGCTGAATGGTAAAAATTCGCTCTTTCGAACTTTGAACCCCTTTAAAATCTGGGCCCAAGTGCGAGAACTCCCTCACAGCCGTCAGGTCAACCCCAACAGATTGTCAGGTCACCGAGGTCGCGGGAAACTGCTGGAACCCGCGAGAACCCAAACTCAACAACATAGAGGGGGTCAAGGTCGCTACTCTGCAGCCTTCAAACTAGCTAGCAACCCCAACGCTTGCTGCCCCAGACCTCAAAGGGCTTAATGTTGAATAACCGGACTGTGAATGACATTGTACTTGCACTGTGAGCAGACAACCCAGCAGCCATCAGCCTCGCACGGTGCGACACTCCGCCTGAACACACCCCCAGACCTGTGTTCAACTCACAAGCATACACACTACTGTCCAAATGCTGAACTCTCACACATGACAACTGCCAACAGCATTTGCACATTGAACTTGAATCGGAACGGCGGATGGTTGACCCATCCCGTCTTAACTCTCACGGCCCTGCCGCACGATGTTTACATCAGAGCTAATAGCCTGATACATCTTCAGGCATATATATAGACACCTTTAATGACCGGTGATAGGCACCCACACTTCTCACAGCCAACAACGATGGCTGTCACCCTCAAGAAGCCCCACTCAGGCCAGACCATGCCAGAGGCCTGCTCTGTCATCATCAAACAAGACTCTGTGGTGCCAGCCTACACAAACAGGTGCTCTATATGGCTCTCCATTAGAAAGGCCGAACTCTAAACCATACAATTGGGTTTCTTCCAACCAACGACAGAAGGCATAAAACTGGGCCTCAACCTGGAAGCCGTACCCTAAATTGAACTGTCCTCATGAACAGTATGTGTCTTGTGTAATAGCTGCATGGCAACTGACATAAAAATCCCCAAAGACTACCTACTGGGACGATTGGTCAGCTACGAGTTCCATGACTTTGAACTCTTGGGCCAATTAGTGGCCTCACCCTACATGCAACGACACCAGAGGGGAGCTTAGAAAACACAGACTATACTGTTCCATTCCAGCTCGCCACACTCACGTCTGTCTTACCAGTAAACAAAGAACCGGTAGGCAGAAGTGAGCTCACAGAGGACTAACTCCTTGCCGTGTGCCAAGCCACTCGTCACCCCATCACTAACATGGATGAAGACAGGGCACTTTCCTCAACAGAACAGACATGCTGAGGCCACGCAGGATGAGGCCAACCGACAAACGTCAGCACATCCTGTATAACTACCACGGTGCCCTCACTAAAGACTCTTTAGACTGCAAGTCCCACTAACCTTCACATGGAAATATCCAACTCCATGCTGGAAAAAGGACATCGGGCTACGCAACAAAACCTGCTGCACCCATCTGGCCCGTCCTCAAGCCCAGGGTCAAAGGGTGCCTGACCACAGAAAGCTAGATCAGCAAATGCCATCGTCACAAGGGCCAATAACACCTCTGGAACAGGAAGTGCCCAGAATTCAGGGACCAACCATCTCCTCAACGCTTGATGTGGTCCCCGCCTTCTGGACGATACCTGTACATCCAAATGACCAGCATAAGCTAGCTTTCACCTTGAACAACAGACACTAAACGATCATGAGGTGCCCCGTCAGCTAGGCCAACTCACCAGCCGAAAGCAACACCCTCCTGAACAAAGCATATGCCGATGCTTATATTAGAGGCAACCTCATCTATGTTGATGACATCCTTAATGAATGTACCACCGTGTCTGGCCATTAAAGGGAGATAGTCCATGGCCTACAACAGTTGACTGGCTAGCGCAAAGACTACCGCCTAACAAGGTCTCCGAACTGAGCGGCTCCCTAAGTGGGTGCAACTACTCCAGACACGTCATTAAGAACTGTTCAAAGACTTCTCGACCCGTGACCACCCTGTCAAAAAGGGCTGTCCTTCTGTTTGACGGAAGGTCAACAGCTGGCCACGATTGAAGTGAGACAACGTCTGGGCATATGCAAGTAAGACACTCTTTGCGCCAGAAGGCAAATACTAAGACTGTGTAACAACATCGCTCTGCACGGTGGGTGCCATTTCAACAGCTATTCTCCAACTTCTTTGGAGCACAGAAGCCATCATAGACACCTGCCACCAACCTGTCATGTTACTGAACAGTCAGCACATCCGGGATGGCATAAATACTAACGCCAGTACGGCCATGCGGCCGATGGCCCCCTAGGGCCACTGTATTGACACTCGTTACACCTTAAGCCACAAATCCACGCTGGGTAACAGCATAGCTGTTTACCAAGACTGTACAACTGACAGACAATTGGCAACGCTGTAGAGGAGGAACCCCAGCCACCTCTACCAACCTGTCATTCAAGTACTCCCAAGTACTGGGATGAGAATGCGTGCCAAGGTATGCCCACAACCTGTGTCGATGGATGCTCCCACAACCACCGCAGTATGCAGAAATGGCAGCCACCATTGTAACCCTTCAAAGCACAGCAGCCCATGACATCAGAGTGCACTTAGCTGCAGACTCCAACTTGCTAGACTCTGTTTCACGTTCCACCTCCCAGGGGGGAAACAAAAGGCTTCAGAACTGCCCACCACAAGCCCGTGAAACGACAACACTTTTTCTTCTTCCCAAGTAGGCGACCACAACACTGACAACCACATCATGGTCGTCTACAGAAGAAGATAAGAACAGTTCAAACTTTCAGGCACTGACAAGAACCTGAATGACTGGACCGATGCCCTTACCAAGAAGGTGCATCACACGGTGGACCATGGTCACCACCCAACCAAAACCCCGAGATCAGGCAGCTGTAACCGGCAGCCAACAACCCTGCCTAGCCTAGCTGCCACATCCAATCTCACCAGCCCGACAAATGTCGCAAACGACATTGCGACCACGTAGGCATCTGACTCCTCACGTCAGACCAGTTTTATTTTTTACTTTTACTTTGTCTCTTGTATTGTTAGTTTTCCACCACTCACCCCACCTACCACCCGATCCTTCTGTCTGACCTCAGCTCCAACACAGATGTCACTCAACACCTCCTACATCTTAACAAACAGGTGCGTGTGAATCCTTTTTGGGTTGTCCCTGAAGACCCCACGACACAACAGTTCGTGCTGCCTCAGAGCCAGAGGGGGGTAATGCTAATGTACTGACCCTGCACACAGCAAAACATGCCTAGGGCGCTGATTCACCGAGCACCACAGCAACAGAGA
Organism: Danio rerio; assembly: GCF_049306965.1. Classification (NCBI taxonomy): domain Eukaryota; kingdom Metazoa; phylum Chordata; class Actinopteri; order Cypriniformes; family Danionidae; genus Danio; species Danio rerio. The sequence continues at coordinate 51,321,034 of NC_133179.1, forward strand.
AACCATCCTCTCATGATCAGACACCCAGATGGATCGGGCGGGACACTTCCATGGGCTCACAAGGAGCAACAATTTTTTTTTTGTGTGTTTTTCTCTCCTTCGCTATCTCTTCCCTTGGAACTCATATGCCAGTACACCAAATGGGTAGAGTGTCTCTCAGCACCGACGACACAGCCCAGACCATGGCATATCTTCTGATGATGTAAACAACTTGGACAGAGGCACCCACCCTGCACTACCAACACCACACAGGAAGGGCAAAGACTCCTGGTTGTATACGCTCAGCTGCATAGCAGCCAACCCTCAAACCTACGTATCACAACCAGAGTAACAAACACTGGGCCACAAGCCAGGAAAGGGGGTAGAGACCCTGCAACCGGTGTCACCGTGGAATGCCCAGCCAAGCACAGTCATCACAGACACCACCTACTCTCTCCCCTGTTCCCTCTCTCCTCTCTCTTCCTTTTCTACACAGGATAAAGCCACGATCCTGAACTTCAGTCTCACCAGAAGACCACTGCAACCTCACAACTATACTCCTCTATCACTCATCTCTGGAAAACTGCGGAACAGCTACCACTCCGTGCCTCCCGACAACAGGGAAGCACCCATTAACAAGGGCCTCGCCATTCAATAAGATGCAAGCACCAGTGGACAAGTGCACCCCTGACCTCCCCCTCAAAGCTTTCCCGCGTGAAACCAGGAAAGGGGGGAAAGAGCATGAAGAAACTAAGTCAAAACTGCTTGAGTCTAAGCCACGACTCGTCGACCCAGCAACGGAGGTCGAAGGAAACTCACCTCCAACCCATCCTGTACGTCAAGTTAGATTTCAACCAACAAGGTTTTCTCCGAACCTTCTTCGTTGCAAAGGGGGGATATATGTAGCGTACAGTCCACAGATTAAATTTCTTATTGATTTTATCACGGTCTGGCTTTGGTCAGAAGGTTTTACGACTCCTGGCTCCAAGAAGTCTGGATTTTCGTGACAGCTTAAGTTGTTCAGGGGAACTGGAGAGATAAGCAGGAAAGCTTCAAAGACATTCCTGCCCAAATACGCTCACACACGCACACACACACCCACGAGGCTGTTCCGACAGAAAGAAAATGAACTCATCAAATCCAGAACCAGCACAAAACCAATGTGTTATGTTTTGTAAACTTTGTATCTAATTTCTGACTTTTCTTACCTGTGTAACCTCTCTTATAACCTGTATGCATGTTCCATTTAGGCCTTTGTAAAGCATAAATATTGTAAGGATATGAAAAATTATGTCGATGTACTTTTAAAACCCCCATGTTTGGTACCGATGGGTTTCTGCTGACATTTTACAGCACATGATGCATAGAGAAAAACCATAACTAGCATTGCCTTATTCTTTAATCCCCTGTATTAAATGCCTGTCCGCATGCTTTGGGCGGACACTCAAATTTGCATACGAGGGACCTTGAGACAAAGAAAGGGTTCGCGCGCAAACTTTCCCCTGAAATCATTGGTCTTAATGCTGTACGGGTCGTCACGTGACCCGCAGGTATAACTCATTCTGCCCTCCCAAACATCTGGGCAGAAAGAGAACGTCCCAAAAAGGAACATCATTGACGGTGGCCCTCGGGCCACACGTGGCTTTCTAAGCCGCATGGACTTTTCCCGCCACGCTTTCTTTATTTTCCGGCAAAGTAAATTCAGTTTAAAGTTTGCGATCGTGTTCGTCCGAACTGCATTACAAACTCCACGCATCAAAGGACATCAAGAGTAGTTTCATCACGACGGAAGAGAGACGCATAAGAGAGACCGCCAGACATGAAAGACCAGGTGATTTTAGTTATGCGATTAAGCTGTGCCCCTTATCAAAAAGGTGTTTTTTATAACCTTGGTGGTCCGTAATGGTGCGTGTGGAACTGAAAGTTTTGTCACTCTTTAATCTGAAATCTATATTTTCTAGCTTTACTATTTCTCTTTGCTGTTACACGTTCTATAGACCCGATATCTCCACGTGGTTTACCTTTGTTTTGTGTTAAATGTATGTTTGTGCGTTTGTTTGTTCGTTACGTCTGACTAGTCAATAAATTCCATTATAATCAAATGAATTGTATTGTTTGCCTCACGAGAAAATGTCACTGAAATACAGATTCCTCTGCCTAGCTATTATAAGTTGTTTAAAACTTTTGAATGATTAATCTACTTCACAAGAAGTAGCAATTAAATTCCCTTTTTCTAAATGAATAAATTACAGTGTCCGCTCGGAAGAGCGGCGGCTCTGCTTGTGTTCGTTTGGTCAAATTAACAATAAATTGATCCGGAATATTAATGATTAATAATAATTCGTTATTGTTGATAATTAATATTCATAATCTGGGAATCCGCTCGGTCGCGCGAGCATGATCATTTACAATCATATGTTTGTTTGACCAAACTGACTGAAGCTTAAGCCGGAATATTAATAATTAAGAATAAACCGTTATTGTTGATTATTAATATTCATAAAATGAGCTAATTTCATGCTACACATTATAGTTAGTAAAAACTGATTACCAGATTTTGTTTTAGGGAGCGGCCCCACACAGTCCACAATTATGTGTTCAAAAGGATCGCCAATAACAGGTATGGGAGTCAAGGGTGCAGGCGGAATCACTTGGTTCGGCTTTCCTACTATCTGACATGTATGGCAAGCACGACAGTATTTAACCACATCTTTTTTTAAACCTGGCCAAAAGAAATGCTTCAAAATTCGGTTGTATGTCTTTGTGATTCCTAGATGGCCAGCAAGCTGATGGTCATGTGCCAGATATAGTACGTGTTGACGATAAGGAGATGGAACAACAATTTGATAAACAGCATCCCAATCAAAATCACTACCTGGATTTGAACACCATTTCCTCATCAGCATCTCACTGTCAATGAAAAATCCACTTTTCATTTCTTTTATCACATCTTTTGTGACAGCAGAATCGAAAATAGGTGCAAGAGATTTATCCTCTTTTTGAGCAACCATGATTTTCTCTCGTGATACAGGTAACTTTAACGTTTCAGTATCAGTCACTACATCAACATTTTGTGTGTTTTGTTTTTCTCTGGATGTCTCAGAATCAGAAATTTTCTCACCAGCTAGGAGAGGAGAGAAAAATGAATCAGCCAATTCAATTACGTTACCCAACTTGCGTGTCTGTGCACGTGTAACTGCGCATGCAGGAAAAACATCAGGGTAAGCGTCAGTCAAATCCGATTGAGCACACAAATCTGGTTTTTCCGTTACCTCTAACACCGGCATTACTTTTCCTCCTGCCAGATCATTTCCAAGAATAACATCTATGCCCTTTACAGGAAGTGATGGGCGCACAGCCACCCTCACAAATCCTGTACACAGATCACTCTTCAAGTGTATACGATGTAGCGGTGCTTTGATGCAATTCATCTCAATGGCCTGAACAATCACACTGGAGCCACAGAAAGTGTCATCTGACAACTTTAACTTGTCTGCAACAATAAAAGATTGCAAAGCACCAGTGTCCCTAAGAATTTTTACCTTAATCTGATCCTCACCATTTTCAGACAACGAAATAAATCCTTCCAGAATAAAAGGTTTATAATTGTCATCAATTTTGTCATCATCAGATGCATTGAAAGCAGTGTGAGTTTTTAAAAACCCTACACTTTTCACTTGCGGCTGCTGTTTCCGTTTTAAAACCAAACAATCGGCTATGACATGACCTTGTTTGTGGCAATAATAGCACTCACGTTCTTCACGAGTTGTGCTAGATTTTGGTCTACTGGTTTGTGAAGAATTAGGCTGGGACTTCTCAGAACGTGCAGTAGCAAAAACATTCTTGTGAGTTAAAATGAACTCGTCTGCTAGAACAGCTGCTTGCGACAATGAAGTCACCTTCTGTTCATTTAGATAAACAACAACTCGCTCGGGCAAACAATTTTTAAATTCTTCCATTAACATCAGTTCCCGCAGTGAGTTAAAATCAGCCACCTTACTAGCGCTACACCACTTATCAAACAAGATTCCTTTCTCTCTTGCGAATTCAACAAAAGTCTGAGCAGATGTTTTCTTACATGCTCTAAATCGCTGTCTATAGGCTTCTGGAACAAGTTCATAAACTCGTAAAATTGCAGACTTGACATTTTCATATTTCAAGCTATCCTCAACTGACAAAGTAGAGCAAACCTCTTGAGCTTTACCAAACAACTTGCACTGCAGCAATAGTGACCAAACCTCTTTAGGCCAACGTAAAGAAATGGCTATCCGCTCAAAAGCACAAAAATAAGAATCTACTTCTGATTCTCTAAATGGTGGGACTAATGCAATGTGCTTACCTATGTCAAATGCAGTCGGAGCTGGATCAGTAGGCGGGGCCACATCAGAGGACACAGAGGCAGGAGCCGAATTGGGCTGCGCAGCTGAGCCAGAAGAAATCTTCATCGCCTCCAGATCTAGCTGTCGCAGCTTGATCACTTTTTCAGCCTCTATTTCTAGCTTGCGTATTTCTAAACGCAAGTTTATTTCAGCCTGACGTGCATGCGCTTTTTCTTGTGCCTCGTACTGCAGACGGGCTAAGCGGACTTTCAGTCGCGGATCATCTCTGTAACCAGAGGAAATAGGGGAGAACGGATCAAACACTGGCAAGCCAGCCTTCACCTCCGCGCCGACATCAGCTTGACCATTAGGATCATCCTCAGCACCCGGACTGAGATGCGCCACAGCAACGTCATCCTGGCTAATATTTTCACCAGTCTCCTCCACAACATTTGACAGAAGAAGAACACTTTTCTCATGTAACTTTAACAGTATCTTACCTTTTATTTCTGCCTTACGACTCTGCTTGTTAACAACAATCTGATAATGATCAGCAATCAGTAATAAATCCTGCTTCCTACAAACATTAATCTGCTCTATGGTTGGTTTTGTAACAAATTCCTCCAAACTAAAAACCTCCATGATACAGACTACACGAAACAAACAGCAAGATATCCTTCCGCAAACATCTATTATGTACAATACACAAACTAACACCAATTGCCACTAACAAACACAAAACTTATCACAATTTCAGGTTTCTTTTATTAAAAAGAGATCCCGGACGAGCCCCCATTTAAATGTTACGACTTTTAAGTTTTGGTATCTAGGGTTTAAAAGGTAACATTTAAGGTGATAATATTTTGTGGTCAGTTGGTGGCAAAATATCAACACGACAACCCAAATACTGCAAAAATAAGTGAATTTATTTACAATAGTGAAAGGAAGTCAAAAAGCAATAAAGTATTATTTACAAGATCTCACAACATACAATAAATCAATCAATATAGATTAAAGATGGTGGGGGAAACGAGAGTTAAGTGGCGCCAAACAAATGAAAGAAATATAACAAAAACCCCAATTCTAACTAATAATTACCCTCTAAACTGTCTAATACAAAATAAACAAACAAAACATCTTCAGCGTATTCACGCTATAACTAATCTACTCTTCTAACCAAATATACGGAGAAAACTTACAGCGGGTGGCGCTCACTTCTAAACTAGTGTGTTTAGACAGTGGAGTTATCTGCGTGATGCAATATGTATGTCACGTGACATCTAAACTCCTCGAATCCAAGGGAAAGGCTGAAGACAGACGTCAGGGGATTGTCACATATACACATCCAAGACGGTAACAGCGATCAACACAAGAACAAGACCAAAATCAAAACTAAGTTCACGTCAACATCACAGCACATAACAACAAGCCAAAAAACACACACAAAGGCAAGCAAAGACCGCAAGCAAGGCAGAGCAAAAGCAGAACGAGCTTCCCCGCTCGCATCCCTTTTAAACTTTGAGCTCCTGTGCTGATTGGTTGTGAAGGTGATGACGTCACAAGGTGTAATTGAGATTGACGTCTTCACAGACGAATGGGATACTGGAATGGGCGAACCTGAGAACTGACAGAGAGAGGAGGAGGGAGCAAGCGAGCGAGCAAGAGAGGGAGAGAAAAAGAGCGCACACACACAAGCAAAACAAACAGGCATATACATATGACTGTAACAGTGTGTATGTGTGAGTATGTGTATGTATGTATATGTGTGTGTGTGTAGTCCTACATTTGTGCAGTCCTGCTGTAATCCTCGTGTGTCCTCCATGATCCAGACTGTAAACAGACAAAGATGGAGAGAATGAGCTGTTTAGTTTCCCCCTCAGCAAATAAGCTAAAGCTAGCACTAAACTGCTCAGCTACACACTCCAAATTCTTGAGCTAAAACACACAACACTTGTTGGTTAAGCCAGGATGAACAATGAATGTAACACAGTGCGTTCTTTTCCTCTGCTGTTGGTGAAGCGAGCGCAGATACTGCTCATGTTGATGGAGACACCCTGCTGCAACATTCATTTATTACAGTGATCACACTTAGCTTTGCCATCGTTCTTCAGCACATGCAGCCTTTAAGCACATGTTTTAGTCCATCTCTAAATAAAGTTTCACAAACTAATTTCGAGAGGAACCCATGATATGATTGACTGCAGCTGGCCACTCATCTACACTCATTAGCTAGCCAATCAGATTGATCCAAACTCACTATAAGTAGCCTAGTTAGAACTACTCCCTTATCTTTGTTTTTCTAAAGATGCTGACGACAGGTCCACTCCAGCTCCTCCGAACGCTACTCACGGACAAATCGACCTTGTACTATTTTTTCAACTACAATACCACACCAAAATTACCATCATCGTCAGCATTTACGAAAACAACAACAGTGACGGCATCAGAAATCTCAACAGCAACAGCGCAACTACAGACAAGAAGGAAAGCTCCTCACTCCCCGAAACACCATCCGCGTCTCCACACCCAGCTCAGCCTGGAAGTCGGTTCGAAACCGAGGCTCCAGCAAGAGGCCGAAGGCCTATCCACTCCAGCCAGAATACAACGCAATTCCCATCTCCGTCAGGTACCTTCTCCAGCATCATCATGCATCTCTCATATCCAACAAATGACGGTCATCATAGTCCTCCAAACTCCTAGACGCCGCGACCATAATTCCAAGCCGCTGCATTAAACCCGGAAAGACTTTACGAATCCATGTCTTCACCGACTCCACTAACCCAACCCCCCCCCCAGGACATAACAACCACACGCTCCTGCCAAACTCCCTATCCCAAACAGACAATAGCCCTACAAACACTCTGCCACCCCGGGGCATCAAGGAAAGCATTAAAGTAGTCTCGGAATCGGACATACTGCAGCCTTCATTAATTAATTAATTAAACATGAATAAGACTAATATCCGGACAATATTCCAACTCTTGGATTTCCACCTACCTCTTCCAGCCTGCAGCTCCCCAATCAGTGCAAACTCCAGCCCGCCTCTTCCAGCTATCCTTACCACTTTCAACCCTCTTTAGTATCTATTCTTCCAAACCTCCTACATTAACCCAGCCCATAAGAATTATTCATCCTACCTTGCTATCCCCGCTTTCCCTGCTCTCACTTCTACACACTTGCAACTAAGGCGGCGAAAGTCTAGTGAAAACTGAAATTACTTGTAGACTTCTGCCAATATGTTTTATCTTTTGTTGATTTACGTTTGCACCCTGATCTAATTTTTCTGAATTTCTCATTTCAGGTTTGTCTAACGGATCCCAGCCCGGTATCTCGGCGCTCCATTCCCATAACTCACCAGCCCTCCACGAACACTGAACCAGAAATCAAAAAGGAATTATTCGAGAAAGAGATCAACAATTCACGATCGTTCCCTTTTCTCGATCCCCGTTTAGCACATTCACATCAGCCCTACTGGAAAGGGCATTAGAACGTTTCTAAAAACGTCTAATAACAGCTTTTTCATCTCCTCATAATTCTGCCTTTTTCAGCATTAACAGCACCATTCCGCATAATGAAGATGCTTTAAATTACCACACCATAAAACAAGCAATCTCTCTAATTAATCTAGAAGGCTGCAAATTGGCAAGCAAGTCAACATTTCCCTCGCCTTCCATTAAACCCGATTTCGGGCATCTCCGATTTCCAGCATTAATAGGAAATCACAATTCTATTAAGCAGTCCGTTTAACACGCGGATGCTCGCCAATAACCACGGCGTTTGCACGTAGTTCATCTACTAGACGATTTCCTTATAATCTCTCCCCCATAATATCATCCAGCCAAAACCTAGTGACCGGTTTTCTAATATTGGCATTCCCATCGCGGACAAACCTCCAGCTTAAGCCCTTCTATAAAATTCTTAAGCATTAATTTGGAGTGAAAAAATTACAAGCTTCCATACCTAAATAAATCGACTAAAATTAGCACCCTTCTTTATTCTTGAAGAACAAGATCAAGATAAGCACAAATGCTGCCAAAATCAACCAAAACTCACATGCGCAGTATCCCGCAGGGATGCCTTTTCGTCACTCGCCTCCTTCAACTCGCGGCATCAGTCCCCGGAGTAGATGATAAAGTATTTCTATCCGATCTCCGCCTTAACAATCCCGGCCTAAAGGAAGTCGCGCACCGGAGGCGCTGCTTAGCACTGTGACGCGGCACGCACATGACAAGGGATAGTAGGCCAATACAAACCAGTCTGAAGTGAGGCTGGGCACTGCGGACAGCCGCTGATGGCCGCCGGAGCGCGTATCCCAATAGAACATGTTTAGAATTCTAAACGCACGGTGCCACGCAACGCGTCACAGAGCGGCGCTAAAAGCATGCGATCTGCTTTATGCTTTAGTTTCTTAGCGCTGGAATAGCTGCCCATTCATTTATAAGTGATCCAATTCATCCCCAGTATATCCAATTTTTACACAGCACCGTTACAACGAAGCCGCTGTTCACTGCGCTAATAAAGTGCATTATCATTATCCTGCTTTAAGGCGGCTTCTCAGTCACTTTCAATTCATTATAACGGCTGTACATGTTCCTAGTTACATAAGGAAATTGCTGACTCTCTTTCTTGCTTTCCAGAAACTGGTACAGGAATTCTTGATCTGTCTCTGTCAGAAAGAGATGCATAAATGAGAATACTAGTGAGCAGTTTGTGAAGGCCATATCGCTAGCACCAAGCATATCTGCAGATTCTGTTGATTCTCTCCTTGATTTGTTCAATTCTAAAATTGAGAATGTCATAAATGACATCGCTCCTGTTAAAGTCAAGAAGATGACTGGCAGGCAAAAGGGATCTTGGACAAGGTCACCTAGAGTACAAATGATTAAAAGACAGTGCAGAAAAGCTGAGCGTATGTGGAGAAAGACGAAACTAGTAGTCCATTATAATACCTATAAAGACAGTCTTCATGCCTTTAATATGGAACTAAACACTGCTAGACAGACTTTCTTTTCAAGCCTTATAAACAGCAACTTAAATAATGCTTGCACACTCTTTGCAATGATAGAGAGACTCACAAACCCCCCCCAGTCGGATTCCAAGTGAGCTCCTCTCCGAAAGCAAATGTAATGAGTTTGCTAATTTCTTCACTAATAAGATCAATAATATCAGAAAGGCAATTAGCTCATCCAATCAGTCAAGTTGTGTCGATATCAAACAAGGTCAACCACAACTTAAGAAATCAGACATTATGTCTGATTTCATGGCAATTAACGGCAAAATATTAGAAGAAATTGTGCAAGTTATGAAAACATCAACCTGCAGTCTTGACACGCTCCCCACATCATTCTTCAAAACGGTGTTTACCTGTTTAGAAATGGATCTTCTAAAAGTGGTAAATGCTTCACTTCTCTCAGGGATTTTTCCAACCTCACTTAAAACTGCAGTTGTTAAACCCCTCTTGAAGAAGAACAACCTGGATAACACCCTATTGAGCAATTACAGACCTATCTCAAATCTCCCTTTCTTTGGCAAAATCATTGAAAAATTTGTTTTTAACCAGGTTAAGTTAAGTTCTTAAACTTCAGGGGGTGTTTAGACAATTTTCAATCTGGTTTCAGAGCACATCACAGTACAGAGAGCGCTCTTATAAAGATAATCAATGATATACGCCTAAATACAGATTCAGGTAAAATAACAGTGCTGGTATTGTTGGATCTCAGTGCTGCATTTGACACTGTCGATCACAGCATACTTCTGGATAGGCTTGAAAACTGGGTTGGGCTATCTGGCACGGTCCTCAAATGGTTTAGATCTTACCTTGAAGGTAGAGGTTACCATGTCAGTATAGGTGACCATAGGTCGAGGTGGACACCCATGACGTGTGGAGTCCCACAAGGCTCGACTCTGGCACCTCTCCTGTTCAACCTTTACATGCTCCCTCTGAGCCAAATAATGAGAAAGAACCAAATCTCCTACCACAGCTATGCTGATGACACTCAGATATACCTAGCCTTACTGCCTAATGACTACAGCCCCATTGACACCCTCTGCCAATGCATTGATGAAATTAGTAATTGGATGTGCCAAAACTTTCTTCAGTTAAACAAAGAGAAAACTGAAATGATTGTGTTTGGAAACAAAGATGAGGTTCTCAAGGTAAATGCGTACCTTGGCACTAAAGGTCAAACGACAAAAAATAAGGTCAAGAATCTTGGTGTGACTCTTGAGTCAGATCTGAGTTTCAACAGTCATGTCAAAGCAGTCAGTAAATCAGCATACTATCATCTCAAAAACAGCAAGAATCAGATGCATTGTTTCTAGTGAAGATTTAGAGAAACTTGTTCATGCTTTTATCAGCAGCAGGGTGGATTACTGTAATGGACTCCTCACTGGTCTTCCTAAAAAGACAGTCAGACAGTTGCAGCTCATCCAGAACGCTGCAGCCAGAATTCTAACCAGAACCAGAAAATCAGAGCACATCACACCTGTCCTCAGGTCTTTACACTGGCTGCCAGTTACATTCAGAATAGATTTTAAAGTATTATTACTGGTCTATAAATCACTAAATGGCCTAGGACCTAAATACATCACAGATATGCTCACTGAATACAAACCTAACAGATCACTCAGATCTTTAGGATCATATAAACTAGAAGTTCCAAGAGTTCAGTCAAAGCAGGGTGAATCGGCTTTTAGCCACTATGCCCCTCGCTGCTGGAATCAGCTTCCAGAAATGATCAGATGTGCTCCAACATTAGGCACATTCAAATCCAGACTGAAAACACATCTGTTTAGCTGTGCCTTTACTGAATGAGCACTGTGCTGCGTCCGACAGATTGCACTATCATGTTTTTCTCTTCTTCTTCATTCTTTTATATCACATTTTACCTGTTTTTTTGTTTTGTTTTTACGCATTTTTATTATTTGTTTTTATTTTTATTTTACTTTTTTCTTATATTCTTGTTTATGTAAAGCAATTTGAATTGCCATTGTGTATGAAATGTGCTATAAAAATAAACTTGCCTTGCCTTGCCTTTGAAGCAGAGCCATCCATCCTTTTGAGATGATATCCCATAAACACTGCATACAATTTGCATCAACATCCATAAATATATTCTAAGTAACCCCAGAACATTTCAATTGTTCCTCACGGCTCAACACATCCATTCCATTCCCCACACAACACTTCAATTCCTGATTTCCCCGCTTACAATCAGACTATACATCACATACCTACATTCACACAAACACATTTAAGACAACTCCATCAAGAGTTATTAAGTGGAATTAAATTTCACAAACTCATGTACGGCTTCTTTTCAGATTCTATTGCTAATTCACACAAGGACTATCTTAACATATACAAACACTTGGAAGGTGGTCTTCCGACGCTTTTTATTCTTACATTAGGCTGAGCCACAGCCATCTCAAGGAAGCTCAGAGGACCCTCACCAGCAGACACGCTAATCCCAGCCAAGGGCACAGGGCACAGGCATAATCCAGGGATAAGACAAGACCCAGCTATACCAGCATAAACCCCCATGAATGTTTCCCAGAGCTTCGATTCCCGCAGGAATCATCTCAGCTCCTCCCCCAGCCCTAGCTTTATATATACTATATATCATTTCTAATAATGATATATAATATAGCCTTATTTATTTTCTCAGTTTGATTTTATTTATATAAATTCATATCTAAATGCATGCACGCATATAAATATTAATTTATATATAGTGCTACCACCCTAACGCTCTGTTCCCGCAGGAAAACCCCCAGAGCACCAATTCTGCCCGTCACCCTTCAGTAGGAGTCTTCACCTCCCCCTCATCTCTCCCGACTCCTACTGGAGCTGGCCAAATTACTCAACTACCCTGAGCTTTGACACGAGCACGAGTCACGTCACCGACCCTCCCCAGCCCTAGCTTAAAATATTTTCTTTTCATTATTTTTCACATTTATCTTTTATTTATCTTAATTTATATATATATATATATATATATATATATATATATATATATATATATATAAATACATATTTATATATATATAAATACATATTTATATATAGTGCCATCACCCTCAAGCTCTAACTCTCGTAAGAGTTGGTCCCGAGCACACGACCCCTCATCGCCCAACTGCCACTCACCCTTCAGCTGGGGCCTTCACCTGCCCTCCATATTTCCCGACCCCAGCTGGAGATGGCACTTACAGCTCTATCTTACGCAGGAGTGCCCAAGAGCTTCGTCTCCCGCAGGAGTCAGTCAGGTAATATATATATTAAGGGTGGAGCCGAACCCGAATACGGTATTCGGAAAGGCATGAATAGCGTGTTTTTACGAATACTTATTTCGAACAAATACTTGAAAAATTATTTGTATTTGAGAGCAAGAAAAACACTATATCAAAAAGCAGCGTTTCCTCATGAGACCACAGTGCATGCCCGCGTGAGTGAGTAAGTGAGTGAGTGAGAGTGAGAGAGAGTGAGAGAGAGAGAGAGAGACGCTCAGTCGGAGGGCGGGGCGGAGGTAAAAGGTGTCTGGCACAAGCTTCTCCACAGATACAGACAGAGAAGGCTCGGCTGAGCGAAAAAAATACTTCACTGCATAGCACTGCATACTTAACCTTAGCATAGCTTCCTGTCACTTTTTATTAACTTGAAACGTCTCAAATACATTTGGGCACCCGAATAGAAAAAGAGTGAGACTGCTTCTGAGCCATTTCTTGGTCCTAGGTTTCTTGGTCCTCCACTAGTTAAAAAAAAAACAAAAAAACTTCAGGTTCTGTGTGGAAGCATTTTACAGTCAGTGGAGCTGCAGATAAAACAAAGTGATACTGTATAATGTGTGCAAAAGTGAAATCAGCAGAGGCAGATATTTCATTTCTTTTCGGCTTAGTCCCTTTATCAATCTGGGGTTGCCACAGTGGAATGAACTACCAATTTATCCAGCATATGTTTTACGCAGTGGATGCCCTTCCAGCTGCTACCCAGCACTGGGAAACATCCATACACTCTCTTTCACACACATACAATAGGGACAATTTAGCTTACCCAATTCACCTGTATTGCATGTGTTTGGACTGTGGGGGAAACGGGAGCACCCGGAGGAAACCCACACCAACATGGGGAGAACCCCTCAATCAGCACAGCTATGTTCTGCTAAATCCTCCACAAGCACCAAACCATCAACACAGCCACATTCTGCCCCAGCAAGTCAGTTTCAAACATAAAAATAAAAAAAAACAAACACACTTTGTGTCTGTTTTGTGGCAGGCAGATGACAATAGCAGGGCTGTATCTTTTAATATTATATAGAATACTTTTGTTCTGCCAGATCTCCCAGGCAGGGTTTTATTTAGATTTATTTAGTTAATTTTAGTTTTTGGAATTCTGTCCATTGGAAAAAAGTTCTTTCAGAAGAAGAACAGTTTTTTGAAGTATTACTTGTTTTTATTCTGTCTATTCAGTGTCCTTCAACAAGAACGGTGGTGGTGGGGTTCATAATATTCACAATGGTATTTTATTAGTTGTTGGTTTATCTATGGATGAGATAATGGCTTCTATGTTATTTTCTTTTCAATGACATTTCTTGTCACATGTTCAAAAACAACAGCCAATATTGCATGTCTATAATTTATATAATGGGTATAATTAAACAATACTTTCACTATAACGTAAATTAGAAGTGTAATAGAAAAAAAAAAAAAATTTGCGCCATTTTGAATTTTACTCGAATACAAATACAAATACTTTTCCCCCCTCAACAAATGCAAATACAAATACCGGCTGCTCCGCACATCCCTAACATATATACACACACACACACACACATTTATATATAGTGCTGCCAACTCCCAGCTCTATGAACATTAATCTGAACATTAATCCAAGTGTATGATTCTAGAATCTGAATTCATCTTCAATCCCCAACCCTATTCCTGACCTGATATTGGAGGATTCTTCAGCAGAAATGTAGGAAGAAGTTTCTCTGCTCAGCTCAAATGCTGAAACTGTACAGTGTGTCCCGCTTAATGTCACTGTAACTGAGCCAATACACTCCAACATTTACAGAGGAGATTCATTTCACACTCAATGATTTGCTCTTCATAGACATGACTGGAATACTCTACAAGCTGTATCTTCTGTCTGTCCTCACCCCATAACCCTCACAGAAAACTGAAGCTGATCACAAAAGAGCTTTCTAGTGTCTTTTTAAAGCCATTCAGTGTAAAAGCACAAGGCCAGTGCTGCTCCACATACTTGAGTTTGTCCAGTGTGTAGTTTGGATCCTCCAGTTGTTCAGAGAGCAGCTTGACTCCTGAATCTCCTGGATGATTGTAGCTCAGATCCAGCTCTCTCAGGTGTGAGGGGTTTGAAGTCAGAGCTGAAGACAGAAAACCACAGCCTTCCTCTGTCACCGTACAGCCAGACAATCTACAAACACAGCAATAGTCCACATCACACAGTTGGACAATCACACATTTCTTTGTGTTGTGAAGATGCTGACTGCTGTTTCTGCTCATGTCAACAGCAGGGATGAACACACACATCCTGATTATCTCTCCTTATTGATCGAGCCCTCACACAAATAACATGGAACACACTCACACAAATAATGGATCGTCTTAATGTGGTTTTATAGTTGATTTTTAAACACTATAAGTGTGATTTGTAGATGATCGACACCTAGATGCAGGATTACAGCTGCTTGTATCACTGTAAGACATTTGCTCAAATGTTGCAGAGGTCTGAAATGTGTAATCAGGTGTAGGGCATGATGATGTCAGACAATATTTATTAATAATCGCCTTTAAAGATATCCTGATGTCTGATAATCTTGTCTCTCCTCTCACATCTGTCATGGGACATGCCCACACGCAGAGACCGTCCAAAGGGCATGTGCAGGATAAATTTTGTGAAGAGCGGGGGGGTTGGTGGGGTGTGGGGGGGACCAGACATATGCTGAGCTGCTTATCATGAAGGATGCCCCAGCACAAACTCAGTGCAGCTTCACACTCTCGTCCAGCCCTACATCAGAGCATCGTTAAGACGCATTTATAAACTACTAAAACTGTGGACAAGCAAATATGATACAACCCATAGATACTGTCTAGCCGGTGCTCAGACTAATATGTGTGTAATGTGTTGAGGCCGCAGCTCATGATTGGCCATCCGCTTTCTCTTTCATTCACACATTCCTCTCCAAAGCGTTTGAGGGTGTCTAAACCTTAGATTATACTCATGAGCAAAAGGCCCGATCTCTCCTTCACATGTCTGGAGGTTTGTTTGCTTTATTTGTGTGTTAAAGTCATTCTAGATGTCTGTCAGACTGTTCCTGTGGGTGAGATGGAGCGACTGACACATTAAATAAAGCTTTAGCATATGCATTTATCTACAATCTAAAGGGAAGTTTCGTGTTATTACTAGACCATTTACACTTACAGACTGGGCCGACATTTACTTGATCACTTCACTATCCTGCTGAAAAATCCAGCTTTAAGCTGGTTGACTAGCCTGGTTTTAGAGGGGTTTTGGCCATTTCCATGCTGGTTTCCAGCCACTTCCAGCCTGGTCTTAGCTGGTCAGGCTGGAAAATGACCAGCCAAATCCAGCTAAAACCAGCTGGTTTAAGCTGGATATAGCTGGTTTTGGCTGGACTCCCAGCTTGGCTAGGCTGGAAATGCCTGGAAACCAGCCTGGAAGTGGCCAAAACCCCTCTAAAACCAGGCTGGTCAACCAGCTAAAAGCTGGATTTATTAGATGGTTTAAGATGGATTTTTCAGCAGGGTAGATTATCTTTCCCCAATAATGTGGATTATCTAATCTAATCTAACCTGATCTAATCAAATCCACATCGCCCAGCCCTAATCAGGTGTCCAGACTTTAAAGATGCTCCCTAAATGTGCAGATATCAGACATACATTATATTATATTACTTTCACTGCTTTCTAACCAGTGTGAATGCTAACTCTTATGTTTAGGATGGAACATGCTAGCAGTTAACGTTAGCTAGCTCTCAGCTAAACATCAGCTCTATTAGTTTAGCTTTAGCAGCCAGGAGTCTTAAGAAATAGAGCAGTGTCCCACATGTGTCTCAGTGACAGTGACTGATGTGCACTTGAACAGGGCACTCATATGGAGGAGGAGCAATAAGACACAGCCGCAGACAAGCGTATCACACGAGAGTGTCAATGCCCATTCTAGACTCAGAGTGGATTTGAAAGTGATGTTCCCTGTTTTCCAGACAAACATACTCAACCAATGGCTATTGATGGACCAAGTTCATGTCTGAATATTAGCAAGTCCTAGGGTCTGTTCTTCGTACGTGGATTACTCAGTTAGCTGGATTTGGATATTGATGATTTGACACGATCCAGGATCGTTTAGTTTTTCAAAGCTGATGCGAGAGTTGTTGTCATAGCAACAGTTCTGCTAGCTTAAACCTGATCGGGAGCAGGTTCAATTTATATAAACAGGATTAGATCGGCTCAGTTCAAGCAAATATAATACAGAAAGTATGTACCGAATTCTAATATTTTCTTACATTAGTAGTTATATACATTTGGGATAAGAGTAAATATTTTTTAAACTATATATATGAATTTATAGTTATTAATAAAATAAATAAAGTTATATATATTAATAAAACTTATGCAATCTGCACTCTCAAAATGAAAGTACAAAGACTGCCACCTGGTGGTGCACAGAGAAAACTTATTGATATGAACTTTTTAGATCGCTTAGAACAAATAGTGTATAATAGAAATGCACAATATGTGACTTTTTTTAAAGCAATAATACATTTATGCAGTCATGAACATGTTTTTGAACATGTTTTGATAGTTAATATGCCAGTGATTTGATGCTTCACAAAAGTTGCAGATGCCTTTACCAATATGAAAATGCTTTTGTAAACAACCAGTTATTCTTTACAACGATTAAAAAACAGCTACTATAATAAAGAAAATCTTTTCTAAATGTAGAACTAAATACATTGATTTGCATTGAAAAAACATGATGAATACTCTTGACACATGAAAGTGTAAAGCCTGCAGCTCACAAAAAATGTTGAAGGTTATTGCGTTTCATATTTAACAATATTTGATGTATTTGATGTAATTTTGCTCACATGGATAATCGAAAATTAATCAGATGATGTCATTACGCAGCTGTGCCGTCAGCCAATCGTTGCATTGCTGATCATGATTTCGAGGATCGATAGATCTGTCCTTCACAACACACGCAGCGATCTCAGATCAGTTATCCAGACATTCTAATCTGATTCACGAACTTGTTTGAAGAACCAAATTAGCTAGAGATCAGTTATCGAGATGAAAAGATCCAGGATCTGCCAAATCATCTTAGATTTTTTGTAAGCTGTGCTTTGATTGAATAAATAGGTTAGTTGTGGCATCTAGTGGCAAAATATGTTATTGCAATTTTCTTTAAAAAGTAACCGGATTTAATAGTCATAGAAAAGACTGTGATCGGCATCCAGTGATGCGTTGTTGTTTGCTTTCAGTTCTTATGATATCTGCAATACTTCTTTTGTGTTAGACTGATTAAAGAGAATCAGTACTGACATGTTTAAAGCTTGATGTTCTGTTCTGAAATCTGTGGTAATCTGCTATTGAGCTGTGCAATCATTTTCATATAGGTGCAGGTAATTAATTGTTTATTTAGTGGTTAGAATATGTCAGCTGATGTTTACAAATGTAAATGTTTATATTATTTGTGATATTTCTGTAATCATTTTGTAATTTCTACTTTGTATTTTTTTCCTTTTAGGTTTACAAGTGAATCAAGTAAAGAGCGCATCACATGTGCAAGAGGAACGTGTAATGGTGGTTTATTTCTGTTCACTATCTGTCAAAGCTTCGGTTCAGAACAACATTGCCAGGGCAGAATAAAATATAAATAAATAATATAGAGGGAAAAAAATTAAATGATCTTTAAAATATACTGATTTCTTTAACTTTAAGCCATATTTGGGTATGTTAGAAAAAGAGAAGCTCTGAAAATGCAACATTTCATAATATACTAAGTGATACTTTTAAATATATTTATAGATAAACATACATTAGTATAGTTACGATTGGAATCACAACCCTGTAAATGTTTTGTTTCTTTTTTTGCCAATCCACATTTGGTATACCAATATAACTGTATCTGTTGAGTGGAGAATCATTTACCTCAGTGTCTCCAGTTTACAGTTTGGACTCTTCAGTCCATCAGAGAGAAGCTTCACTCCTGAATCCTGCAGGTCATTGTTACTCAGGTCCAGCTCTCTCAGCACACAGTTTGAGGATTGTAAAACTAAAGACAAACTCTCACAGCACTGAACCGTGAGTTTACACGTGACCAATCTAAGAAAAATAAATAATAATAATAATAATCAAAATTACAGTGTAACATTTAGTAAGTTGTTTACTGCAATACATAATTTTAATCAATCCATCAATCAATCAGATGCTTAAACTCAGACCTCAGTGTCTCCAGTTTACAGTGTTGACTCTTCAGTCCATCAGAGAGCTTCTTCACTCCTGAATCCTGCAGGTCATTGTTACTCAGGTCCAGCTCTCTCAGCACACAGTTTGAGGATTGTAGAGCTGAAGACAAACTCTCACAGCACTGAACAGTGAGATCACAGAACTGTAGCCTGTGTAGAGGACAGTAAAAGACATTGGTTTATTATGTGTGAGTGTGCATGTAATTATCGATGTCCCCATGAGGAGTGATTTCTCATAGGGAATTTTTTCAAGAGATCTCTGGACCAAAATGAGTAGGGCCAGACAGATTTATTTGCTATTCCTGAGCAGAATTTTGTAAAAAAAATAAATAATAAATAAATAAATAAAAATGTGCAGATTTATTTAAAAGAGTAACACTTGCAACAAAAAAAAAAACGTATTATATAAAATAAAATAAAAAAACAAAGAGCAACAAAATCAGCAGTAAGAAATGAGCAGTGTTGACTGTTCATGAGTCCATTCTACAGTGATAAACGTAACACTGAAAATAAACTATATATATATATATATATATATATATATATATATATATATATATATATATATATACTGATCAAACAATAAAGGGAAGGATTCTTAATAAATACTTTGTTCTTTACACAGTTGAATGTGCTGACAACAAAATTACACGGACATGATCACTGGAAATTAAATGTATTAACCCATGGAGGACTGGATTAGGAGTCACACTCAAAACTGTACAGAATTGCATGAATTGCTGACACACTCCAGACACATGAGCATTTTCAGAACAAGAATATTTATTTCATTTAAAATATACAATTTATTTATTTATGTAATAATAAATTTATTTATTTAATCTACATTAAACTAAACTAAACCTGTATTTCTCCATTCATATGACTGTAATGAATTATTGAACAGATTATTAATAACCAGTGTTGTGCAAGTTACTTCCAAACTGTAATACATTACAGATTACTTAATACTGTTATTTAAATGTAATCCCTTACCTTACAATATTACTGTCTCAGAATTGTAATATGTTACATTACTCTTATATTACTTTTTAGTTAATTTCATCAAAATAACTACAGAATTAGAAATTAACATTATGAAATTCTATAATGTTCTATAATGAGCATTTTACATCTAGTAGAAAGTGATTTGATGTAGCAGAATGACTGTGACCTCTCCAGGCTACTAACAATATAGTATATAATTGGCAATGTGATGGCTCAAGACAATGCAAGAAAGGATGACAGCCAGAATCAAAAATGATCTGTTAGAAAGTATGGTAGAGGTAAAGTGATTATCTGGCAATATCTGTGAATGGCTTGGCTATATTCATATTAGACACAACAGGCCGATATGTAAACTCCAATACCATGACAAGCTGCTGATTTGGTTTCTTTTCTTATTGTTGCCATTATTGTATTTACTTAACATTCAGTGGTTTACAACACAAAACCATCCTGCACAAAGTGAGCATGATGAACAGCTTTCTCAGTATAATGTTTGTGCACCGATTTCCTGTTTGTGGACAAAACTGCTTGCAAGCTCTTACATATGCTGCTCGCGCACAAATTCTCACAATCTCTCAAATATGCACTGCTCACGCACAATTTTTTTTGCGTGCTCTCAGTACACTGCTCTCTCAGTGAGATTATATGCAAACTCACAATTTGTGTCTTGTGTTCCCTCTTCCTTTCGAGCTTTTTGATATGATTTATATTAGTACACTATTTATTAACAATAACCAAAATACTAAAATAGACTTATAATTTTTTATCTAATAAACCATAACATTTTTGGATGTATGTTATATGATGAGATATTTCCAGTTTTAAACACCTAAAGATACAGAGAATAGATGTTGGATGTAAAGAATATGTTTTATTTGAAAAACATTTATTAAACAAAAGGTGCAAAAACTAACGCAAGCAGAAATGTAACTAATAGAAACACTTGATAAGGTATTATAGCCTATTATACAATTCACTCTTCAAATAAATCTCATTATCAATCACATTTTATCATGGCAACTAAAATAGAGTGAACTAGTGTCTGTTGTCTTCCACATTGTTGATGAGATTGTGGAGGACATTTCCCTGTCATCATCTTTATTTTGAGAAGAAGCTGATCCACAGGGCCCCTGAACACACATATTGTCATTAAGTACTTTATTTACTCTGTTGTGGTAATACTATAGTTGCTATAGTAACACAGCAAGTGTAATATAAACAACTGATCCAGTGCTGTAGTTTTTTTTACAATATAGGGTACATTGTACTACAATTCACCACACTTTACTGTAGTAAAACTACACTTTATATTTCATTTTGAGTTCACTATTCTTAATATGACAGTATGCTTAAGCATTCATTGTAAATACTAGCCTAAAACATAGGCAGTATACCTAACTCTCAAAAACACTAGTATTTATTATAGAATTTATCTTAACCTGTAGGTAAATAGTGTAGCAATATATAAACCATATAAACATTATTGGGATAACAATGAAATAGGAGGATCTCTGAAGAGCAACAGCACGAAAGGAAGAGGAAACACAAGGCAGATTGTGAGTCTGCATCATCTGATGGAGTGAGAGCAGGTCGTTAGCACGTGAGCAGCCCAGACGTTTTGAGTGACTCGAGGAGTTTTGTCCACAGAGGAAACCGGCACGTTCACTCGCTCGTATTACATGAATAAGCTTACGACATTTGTAAGTGAAGTAACGCCATATGCACTTACGTCCATCTCGCGAATGCACTGTCTTATGCCATTTTCATCTATTTGCCGCTTTCCGCTGCGCGTACTGCGAACCGGGCTGAGCCAAATAGCCCCGGACCTTGAGCTCAGAAGCTAAAATCATTCCGCGTTCTAAGTAAAAAGGTCCCATAGCCAGAGGGAGATTAATGACAACACGCACATATATTCTCTAGCCACGAACAGGAAATAAAACTGCAGTTTTTTAATTTGTTAATGTCTTGAGGGCGAAAAGTTTGTTGTAACGCACGCGTTACTGAACATGTACCGAGTAAAATATTACTGAAAATGTATTAGTAATGCCTTACACTACTGCGTTACAGGAAAATGTAATACATTACTTTTGTAACGCATTACTCCCAACACTGTTAATAACTAATCAGAGAGCATTTTACTGAGCTCAGAGTAAAATTTCGTGTTTAGGCCCACAGTAAATGTAATATTAGAGGCATGTCTGCGGCAAGACGGCAATCAGCGATCTCACAGGGGGACGATATGGCCAGCTAAAGATTTTCTGTTAAAGCAGGGCAGTGATTTACTAAACTGATCTGAATCTTCAGTGCAGACTGATGTGTGTCTTCTGTGATCAATCAATGAATACTTACACAGCTCTTCTGCAGTTTCTCACAGCTGGTATCAGTCTCCATCTTCCCTCAGCTGATGTTTTAAATTGATTAGAGTCTAACTCATCCAGCGGCTCCTCTGACATCTCAATCATGTAGGAGATTGTTGAGCAGTGAGCAGGAGAGAGTTTCTCCTTTGGGTTTTTTTTATTTGATTTCACAAACTCCTGAATCTCTCTGGCCAGAGTCTGATCTTGCACCTCCAGCAGACAGAGGAACAGATTGATGGATCTTTCAGCTGAGAGACGTTTATCTGTCTTGATCTTGTCTTTAATGTGCTGTGTTATTCTCCTGATGTTCTCTGAGCTCTCCTCTGTGTGCGTCAGCAGATCCTGGAAGAGTCTCTGATTGGACTCCAGTGAGACGCCCAGCAGGAACCGCAGGAAAAGATCCAGATGACCATTACTAATCCTGACAGCTTTATATACTGCTGAACTGAGCAGAATATACAGAGACTTCTCAGAGCTGGACTGTAGATATTGATCATATGAATATTCAGATTCAGTACCATCTGACACATCTTCATCATCTAAATATTCTCTCTCATAAATCACCCTCAGCGGTTCTCTCTTCTCTGTTAATTGGCAGTAAAATACAAAGAAAGCAGCCAGAAACTCCTGAAAGCTGAGATGGATGAAGCTGTAGACTTTCCTCTGATGAATCACAGATTCCTCCTTGAAGATCTCAGTGCAGATCCCAGAATACACTGAGGCGTCAGTGACGTCTATGCCGCTCTCAATCAGGTCCTCCTCATAGAACATCACATTGCCCTTCATCAGCTGTCTGAAAGCCACTTCAGCAAGTTTGAGGATCACTCCTCTGTTGGACTGCAGGAGTTTCTCTGGATCTCTCTCTTCATACTTCTGCTTCCTCGTGTTGATCTGAATCAGCAGGAAGTGGATGTACATCTCAGTTAGAGTTTGAGGGATTTCTGCACTCACATCTTCTTCCAGGAGCTTCTGAAACACAGTGGAGGAGATCCAGCAGAAGACGGGTACGTGGCACATGATCTGGAGGCTTCTTGCTCTTCTGATGTGGGAGATGATTCTGCTGGCTCGATGCTCATCGCTGATTCTCTTCCTGAAATATTCCTCCTTCTGAGGCTCAGTAAATCCCTGAATTTCTGTCAGACGCTTGATGTATCTGGAGGGGATCTGATGGGCTGCTGCTGGTCTGGAGGTGATCCAGATAAGAGCAGAGGGAAGCAGATCTCCTTTCAGGAGGCTCCACATCAACACAGCCACTGATGAAGATTCAGTCACAGCACAAACTTTCACCTCATCTGAAAAGTTGAGTGTGATTCTGCTTTCATCCAGACCATCAAAGATGAACACAACTCTACACTGCTCATAAATCTTGGGCTCCAGATCTTCAAGTTCAGGATGAAAGTCCAGCAGAAGTCTGTGAAGACTGTACTGATGATCTCTGATCAAGTTCAGCTCTCGAAATGGAAGCACAAACATGAAATCTACATCCTGATGGTCTTTTCCCTCGGCCCAGTCCAGAATGAACTTCTGCACAGAGACGGTTTTTCCGATTCCAGCGATGCCTTTAGTGAGAACAGTCTTGATCTGAGCTTTCTCCTTCTTGATCTTCTTCTCATGTCCTGCTCCAGCTGAGGCTTTAAAGATGTCATTGCAGTAGACTGGAGTGTGTTGTGAGGGTTTTGTTCTGGCTCTTTTCTCCATCTGTAAAACCTCATGTTCTTCATTCACTCCTTCACTCTCTCCTTCTATGATGTAGAGCTGTGTGTAGATCCTGTTCAGGAGGGTTTGAGTCTCTCGATGGTTGATTCCCTCAAATAATCTCTCATACTTGTTCTTCATGCTGGTTTTGTGCTGCTCTTTGACTCTCTGAAGTTTATCATGTTCTGGTTGGAGTGAATCCCGCTGCAGGTCTCCAGTCTGATCATCTCTATCCACACTGCTGGAACAACAAAAACAAAAAGAATCAATAAGTAGACCCTATTGTTATAACTCATGGCTCAAAAAGGATGTAAAAAGGGGACATCCAAGAAAGCCGTCACTCTTCAGAGACACAGAGCTGGTCACATATGATCCTCATCTCACACTAAAGACACAAATTATTCATTATACTCTTCTGAATATGTGAATCCCTGCCCACCACTCTCACTCATGTGTCTCCTGCAATGAAAGTTTTTTCATTTAAGTCAATATTCAGGTTAAATGCATTTACATTAAATTTACCTACAGCTCTGCGCACACTCCCATCAATTCATTTAGTGATGTTTTGTAAACAAATATTGCGAGGAGCATGTGCAGAAGTTTCAGTATCGAATACATCATTGACAATTTTCCCATCATCAAATCAGTTCTTGAACAACCCCTATATTAAGTTTTCCATAGAAATAAATGGAAAAGTCAGTGGAAATGCACCATTTCCCCCTTTTTACTATTTCAACCCCTAAACCTTTCCTAGTCCTGGTCATTAACCCATTCAAGTAGTTCTATTATAAGGTTGCTTCTGCACAGCGACCGCTCTCACTGGGGACGTACACCCTATTACGTACAAGAGTGGCTGCTCCCACTCTAGACACACGCCTTATTACGCTCCACTGCAAGCCCAGTGACTGCTCCTACGGGAGACGTACACCTTATTATTATGCACCACTGCTAGCGCAGTGACCGCTCTCACTGGAGATGCACACCTTATTTATCATGCACCACTGCAAGCGCAGTTACCGCTTCAACAGGAGTCACACACCCTATCATTTTGTACTATTGCAAGCGTAGTTACCGCTCCTAGTGGAGTCACACTCCTTATCATTATGCACTACTGCAAGCACACTGACCGATTCTACGGGAGATGCACACCTTATTACATACTACTGCCAGTGTAGTAACTACTCCTACAGGCGATGCACACCTTATTATCATGCACCACTGCTAGCGCAGTGACCGCTCCTACGGGGGACGCACACATTAATATTATGCACCACTGCAAGCGCAATGACCACTCCTACAGGAGACGCACACCTTATTACACTGCTGCTAGGGCAGTGACTACTCATGCGGGAGACACAGAGGTGGGACCAAGTCATTGTTTGGCAAGTCACAAGTAAGTCTCAATTCATTGCCCTCAAGTCCCGAGTCAAGACAGGCAAGTCCCGAGTCAAGTCCCGAGTCAAAGGCAACAAGTCTCAAGTCAAGTCCAAAGTCCTGCAGTTTGATTTTCGAGTCTTTTCGAGTCTTTTTAACAGAAAAATAAAATATATACAGATTAGGTATGGTTGTAAGATCTGTATTAATTAAACAAACCTTTTTTTATTAAAGAACATTGCTTAGATATATAAAAATACAAATGCAATTTTCTGAAAAAGTACTGAACAGTGCTGCGTCTCGTCTCCACAGCATATTGCACAAGAAAGAGTTCCACCAAAAAAAGACTCCATTTTGCCTCACATCACACAGAAATTGCAGGTCTCCTGCTGTCTAATTCATTAAGTTTAGTTGTGCTATGTTATGTCTTCGGTGATCAACTTGTGATTAACCAAAATTACATAACCTCAATGTGGTAGCAGTAGACCAACTCCTGTATATGCTGCAAAGTTAAATTGAGTGAAATTGGAATTTTGTCAATTGAATCTCGTGTGTGCTAAAGAGATGGAGTTGCAAATCTGTCTAGCAGCAATGTAAAATGGTAGCACATATTGTTAATGAAGTAGGCTACTTCATACAAACAATAACGTTGTTTTTTTCACATAACGTTGAAGAGCTTTGCTCTCTACCTTGTGTGATGCTCGTGCACGGATTTCCTCTGTTTGTGGACAAAACTGATTGCGAGTTCTCAAATATACGCTGCTCACGCGCAAATTTTCTCTCGCTCTCAAATATGCACTGCTCACACACAAATTTTCTTGAGTGCTCTCAGAGATTATATGCAAGCTCACAATTTGTGTCGGTCTCCCTCTTCCTTTCATGCTTTTTGATATGATTCATATTGCTGCACTGTTAATAACAATAACCAAAATACTAAAATAGACTTACATATTAAATGTTTAATCTTTAATCTTGTTTAATGTTTAATTTTTGGTTGTTTTATATGATGAGATATTTTCAGTTTCAAACACTTAAAGACAGAGAATAGACCAGTGGTGCCCCCCTGAAAATATGCATAAGGGGGCCAGAAGAGGCCAGCTACGTCAGTGGCACCAATCAATCCACAATCATTTAGTGGCTGCTATTTATTTATTGAAATATTGCATTGTATTGCATTTATGTAAGTAGATTTAAATAAATAATGTCAACAGCAAAATCATATCGGGTTGGCCACAGGGGTGGCTAGAGTTTACACAGGGGTAACACCCCTTGTAAAGAGGTTTACACCACTATAAGGCACCACTGGAATAGATGTTGGATGTAAAGAATACATTTTATTTGAAAAGCATTTAAACAAAAACTAATGCAAGCAGAAATGTAACTGTGATAAAAATAAGGAAACACTTGATAAGGTATTATAGCCTACTGTACTATTCACTCTTCAAATAAATCTCACTATCAATCTCATTTTATCATGGCAGCTAAAATAAAGTAAACTAGTGTCTGCTGGCTTCCACTTTACTGATGAGATTGTGGAGGACATTTTCCATGTCATCCTCTTCATTTTGAGGAAAGCTGTTCCACAGGGCCCCTGAACACGCATATTGGCATGTACTGTGTTTTGAACAGTAGCCTACTACAGTAAAGAACTTCAATTGATCAGTTGTGGTAATACTATAGTTGCTATGGTAACACAAGTGTAATATAAACAAATTACCCAGTGCTGCATTATTTTACAATATAGGGTATTTTATACTACAAATCACTACACTTTACTGTAGTAAAACTACACTTTGTATTATTTTATCTGTTCACTATTGGTAATACTACTGTATTATGAAGCATTCATTAACAAGTCGTAAATAATACTAGCCTAAAACATAAGTATAATACAAGTATACAACAAGTATAATACTCAAAAACACTAGAATTTATTAAAGAATTTACCTTAACCTTTTAGTTTTTTGTGTGTTGTTAATAAATAGTAAAGCAAGAAAGAAACCATATCAACATTCTTGGAATAATCCTTCGCTAAGCCTCGCCCTCCTTAGTTACTGTTGCCACGCCTGTCAAGCTTTCATGCCTGGCACATCTATTACAGTGTGTATGCGCTGGTGTCAGACATTCCCAAGGATTTAATTAGTCATTTTTGGCAAACAGGTGAGATATCTGAGAAAGCCAGACAAAAGAGGACTGCAGTATACATTACAGGGGTATATTCACAACATAATAGCAACTGATTAGAAAATAATTTTATCAAAATTGAAGCAAGGTTAGCCTAGCGACCTCATACGCTGAACATTCAACAGCATAGTTCATGCGCAGCAGGAGAGGTGAAATTATAAAATAATCTAATAACCTAAGAAACTGATGGATTTGTGCCGAATATTGGTATCATTGACCCATAACAGTGTACAGTACCTATTACTGTCAGCATGTTTGTGTGCTCTTTATCCAGTTTTTATTCAAATTTGCAGTTAAGTGGAAGAAAAAAAATTAAAATGCAAATCAAAGTATAAATAACAGAAGTGAAGGAATAGATTTTTCCTACCAGCAAATATTAGTGTATGTATTTACATGCGTTACAATAGCGAGGGTTTAAACTAAGCAGTGCTCATAATATCGAGTGGAAAAAAAGAAAAAGACCGCTGGGAAACATAACCTGCTTTTTATAAGAAACACAGTTTAGATCTGTTTAGGATAAGAGGAGTGTGAGTTATTGCCACCTATCACTGAATGTGAATATCGAAAACAAAACCAACTTAGCTTAACTCCTTTACTGCCCCTCACACAGCTTGATCCACGCTGGCATTTCTCCTCTTGGGTTTTGGTTTTGAAAAGGGAAAAAATCCCACCACCCAGTCCAAACTTTTAGGATAGTGGGTGTCAGATTTGCACAATCCAATAGCGCAACGATTTGGCTTGTTTTCCTCGCTCGAAAGCTTGACAGAGCCCCTGCCCGTAGCAACAATTGGTAAGCCGCGATTGGTGGGTGGCGTTTTTTGGGCGTGGCTTAGCGAAGGGTCAGTTTAACAGGAGGATCCCGTGAGAGCAAAAGCACTAAAGGTATGAGACGCCATCGTAAACAAAAGTCAAGCGAACGCAAAGAGACTGAATGCACGAGCGAGAGAGAGAGAGAGAGAGGTGTATGTTGTGTGTGTGTGAGAGAGAAAGAGAGAGAGAGAGACCGAGTATTGGCACGCGAGTATTGGCTCGATCTCAAGTTCAAATTCAAATTCTCTCTGCGTTCGCTTGACTTTTGTCCACTCCGGCGCCTCATAGTAGTCACGTTGGATACTGTCGAATCAAAACAATCTACCGTGCTTTGATTGGATGTCATGCCGAAAGCGCGCATGCTCACACACACACGCGCGCGCGCATGCTGCCACACACACACGCGCGCGCGCGCATGCTGTCATACACACACGCACACATAAACGGGGAGAGAGAGAGAGCGGTCCATGTCAACATACTTTTTTATCGTTGGGCTTTTCATGGGAAGCAGCAAGTCTTTACAAGTCAATAGGGGCAAGTCCTAGTCAAAGTCCGAGTCATTTATGTTCAAGTCCAAGTCGAGTTGCAAGTCTTTTTATATTTTGTCAAGTCGAGTCTAAAGTCATCAAATTCATGACTCGAGTCCACACCTCTGGTATGGGGCTAATTTGGTTTTTAAACTTTTAACTTATGTTGTTGTGTTGATAAGTGTTATTGTGTTGTTTGTAATTGTTATCCTAAATCCAGTGTTGAAGAAAAATTTCCTTTCTGTGTCAAGCAGAATGGACAATAAAGTTTAAACTAAACTAAACTAAAAAAAGTATCATAGCCATTGTAAAAATACTGTAAACCCGTAAAAAGTGGAAACAAAAGAAATCGATTTACAATCCCCCTTCTTGCATTATAATGAATTGGATTAATAGTTTGTAAAAACTATTACATCTTTCTTGGTCTCTAGGTAACAGGTTATATCTATATCTAGTCTCTTTAAAGTGACTGAGGGTCTGGCTCAATGTCAGGAGTGCAATAGTAGTGTTTATTCATTTAGCCCAGCTTCCAGAAAGTGGATTTGATTTTAGTTTGTTAACTGTGAAGATGAATTTGGCTAATTATAGCCCAGACAAGGGTGCTTGCACACTTCCTATTGATAATACACAGAAATGTGTTGCATCACTACAATCACATCATTATTTGAATGAAGATATTTTATTAAGTGGACTTGACTGACATGGAGTTCAGCAAGGTGATGATTAAACATGGTAATGATGCTGAATTGGACTATTGTGCCGATGTCATGTTTAATGCGTGTTATGTAAAAAAAAAAATTCATTATTCTAAGTTGAAGTCACAGAACACGCGGATGAATGTTTTAAAACTGGTGAAGATAAAGATGTTTTGGAGGTCATGAATTTGAATCCAGTGTGGCTTAGGTTAAATGGATGACCTTTTGTGTCTGATCAGAGGAACTCTGAGTCTTAGAATTACCCTGGATGTTTTATTTAGAGTTGGAGCATGTTGTAAATGCATCAGAGGATGTATCGCTGAAAGTATGTGTTGTTTAATTCTGGATGACTATTAGGGCTTGCGCATTTGTGTTCATATTCTGGACTTTGGTCCGCTGTTTAGTTTTTCGTATATATCCACTTCTCCTTGCAGGACCGTCAATACTACTGATGATGAGAAACGTCTACTGATACTGACGAACCGTCTTCAAAACCGAATAGCTTGATGAATACAAGGATGAAGCCCATTGTGAGTAGAAGGTGGAAGAGCCCTTACCCTGGGGACTGGAATTTTTAGGTTCCAGCATGTCCAAGAAAGGTCAAAGAAACTCTGTAACCTAAGTAGGGAGCACGAGTCATTACTTCCACTTTCTTTAGTGACCTCACTGGTTGACCTGGAGCGGATTAATTCGCTTCGGTCAAAAACAGGGGACTGAAGGAGTTAGAGTTCTACCTTCAAATTCATCTCAACAAATCAATGTTAATCCTTTTTCTCAACATCCTGTTTCTCATCACTTTTTATTAAATATAATTATTTAATTAATTTTTATTAAATTTAATTATTAATTATAGAACTTTGACTTGATTTATCTAATGTATACGTTCACACTGCTTAATGTAAGAATGTTCAGGGTCCTTGTTTCTCTGTTTGCTTATTTTTAATTTTGTTTTCAGGAGACTCACAAAAACCAGGTCATAGGCCATGGAATTTTCTCTCTCTCTCTCTCTCTCTGTCCTTCTGAACAAAGTATCGATGCAGAGGAGAAGAAAAACACCTGTTCTAGTTGTCCTGATATTGTCTACAGTAATTTACCTGTTTGATTCATCTGTTTTGATTGTAATTCTTTTTAAAGTAATTCCTTTTGTATGGAAATAGACACTGTGTGTAGTACGGATATTGTAGCAGACTGTTGATGGAACCAGTTTCATAACACAGCTGAACGTACAAGAAACATTAATTCATTTTCTTGTCGGCTTGGTCCCTTGCCTCAGCGGAATTAACCGCCAACTTATCCAGCAAGTTTTTACGCAGCGGATGCCCTTCCAGCTGCAACCCATCTGTGAGAAACATCCACACTCACATTCAAACCCACACTTATACACTACAGTCTATTTAACCTACCTGTACCACATGTCTTTGGACTGTGGGGGAAACCAGAACACCCGGAGGAAACCCACGCAAAGGCAGGGAGAACATGCAAACTCCACACAGAAACACCAACTGAGCCGAGGTTCTAACCAGCGACCTTCTTGCTGTGAGACGACAGCACTACCTGCTGCCCCACTGCCTCACCGTACAAGAAACATCCTTGAGATTTTAACACAGATGGTCTCTTGTGTCTTTTGTGACCCTGATTTAGCTTTTCACAGGTCGGAGATCAGCTCTTAATAACTTAGGGTCGACCTAACCCCCAGGAACCATGTCGCTATCCATATCTGGAGTTAGATACAATTCTTTCTTAATGCACGCATTGAGGCCATCCATATCTGGAGCTAGATACAATACTTCATTGACACGAGCATTTAGAATTGTCTATTTTTGCTGTAACCAATGAGAACTGTTTACCTGGATCCCACCCTTTCTGGACTTGTGTAGAGTATAATTATTGCATTGTTGTACTGTAAGTCAGAGCGGCCTAGGAACTCATTGCAAATGTTGAGCTGGCTTCTGCTGATGAAACTGCAAACTATCTTCAGTAAACTTCATTTATTTATTTGAATCTTTGACTCCGGCTCTTCTTCATCTGACAGACTGGTCATTCTTTGGGTTAAACTGTATACCATCCCTACCGTAGTAAACTAGAACTTAAAAATAAAGATCCTTTACTAATAAAAGCAACACAGGACAATTGAATGAGCTTTCTAAAATTGATGCCCTGCTATACTGCAAACTAACCGTCCTGGAGCTCCACCTTATTTGATGTGCGGTGTCTTCCCAGTGATTTGTTTCTCATTCAGGGAGTCAGACAGAGAACATCATCCAAAACAACACTAGCTACATGAATACACTGGAGAGTGTGGAGAGTGGAAGAAACGCGACACATTTACAACCCCACCAACAACCCCAGTGTAGGAGTGTTGGAAAAGAGTATACCGTCCCTCAGCCTTTTTAAACATTATTCAGACATGAAAAATCCTGTGCATATGAAAAATGTTGTGCTGCATTCATATCATGTGTGCAACTTCTTGTCCATGTGTTTCTCAAGCTGCGGCGATTGAGCGAAACTCTGTGGACACTGATCAGATCTGTACGGTTTCTCTCCAGTGTGAATCCTCTTCTGTTTTCAGATGTGTTAACTGATTAAACCTCTTGTAACAGTGTGAATCATCTGGTGCAGTTTCAAATTTGGAGCTGTAAGAAAAGTCTTCTCACACTCAAACACATATACTCTTTCACACCAGTGTGGATCTTCATCTGTTTATTAAGGTTTGCTGATCGGTTGAAACTCTTTTCACACTGAGTGCATGTGAATGGTTTCTGTCCAGTGTGAGTCTTCATATGTTTATTTAGGTCTGAGGAGTTGCTGAAACTCATCCCACACCGAAGCTGCGGTCATACTAGAGTTTAAGCATGCGAAATTCTATTTTTTGATTTCTCTCCAGTGTGGATCTTCATGTGTTTATTAAGGGATGATGATTGGCTGAAACTCTTCCCACACTGAGTGCATGTGAATGGTTTCTCTCCAGTGTGGATCCTCATGTGTTTATTAAGGTTTGATAATATGCTGAAACTCTTCCCACACTGAGTGCATGTGAATGGTTTCTCTCCAGTGTGGATCCTCATGTGTAGATTAAGGTTTGATGAGCGGCTGAAACTCTTCCCACACTGAGTGCACGTGAATGGACTCTCTCCAGTGTGGATCCTCATGTGTTGATTAAGGGATGTTGATTGGCTGAAACTCTTCCCACACCGAGTGCATGTGAATGGTTTCTCTCCAGTGTGGATCCTCATGTGTTTATTAAGGTTTGATGATTTGCTGAAACTCTTCCCACACTGAGGGCATTTGAATGGTTTCTCTCCAGTGTGGATCATCATGTGTTTATTAAGGTTTGATGATAGGCTGAAACTCTTACCACACTGAGTGCATGTGAATGGTTTCTCTCCAGTGTGGATCCTCATGTGTAGATTAAGGGATGATAATAGGCTGAAACTTTTCCCACACTGAGAGCATGTGAATGGTTTCTCTCCAGAGTGGATCCTCATGTGTAGATTAAGGTTTGATGATTGACTGAAACTCTTCCCACACTGAGGGCATGTGAATGGTTTCTCTCCAGTGTGGATCCTCATGTGTTTATTAAGGTTTGATGATAGGCTGAAACTCTTACCACACTGAGTGCATGTGAATGGTTTCTCTCCAGTGTGGATCC
The DNA here is from genome assembly GCF_049306965.1 of Danio rerio. Lineage (NCBI taxonomy): Eukaryota > Metazoa > Chordata > Actinopteri > Cypriniformes > Danionidae > Danio > Danio rerio. Next base: position 51,354,138 of record NC_133179.1, read on the forward strand.
TCATGTGTAGATTAAGGGATGATAATAGGCTGAAACTCTTACCACACTGAGTGCATGTGAATGGTTTCTCTCCAGTGTGGATCATCATATGTTGATTAAGGGATGATAATAGGCTGAAACTCTTCCCACACTGAGTGCATGTGAATGGTTTCTCTCCAGTGTGGATCCTCATGTGAATCTTAAGTTTGCTTTTGTTTGCCAAACTCTTCCCACACTGAGTGCAGGTGAAACGATTCTTGTCTCTCCTTTTCAAAATACCATCAGTCTGTAAATTAGTTTTTTCCTCAATTTTGACATGATGTTCCTCCTCTTTACTCCCCTCATTCTGTTCAATTAGGTCTGAAAAATATAAAAAAAAAACATTCGTTTTCATTAAGTCTATAAAACTCTGCATGAAAATCTTCATCAAAAGCTGAAAAGTGAAAAGACACTGGAAACATTGGCTACACACACAGTAATTTTGATGCACATTAAATGTAAAATTAATCAGGTCATATTTTGTTCTGTCCATTAATGTGTACACATTTAAACAGATTTAATTCTATTAATGTTTATTTAGTGCTTTTACAATGTAAAATGTGTCAAAGCCGCTTAACATAGAAGTTATAGTAAATTGAATCTGTCAGTCCAGTTTTCAGAGTTTCTTACATAACTGATCATAAAAGTAATTTTGTTCATATTGATAAGACATATTTGGAAGCTGTAAATGACATGTTTTTATTCGTATTCTTTCATAATTACAACAAAATGTTTTTCTAAAATGTGTAAAGCAGACCAGGGCTTAAAATGAACCTTTTGCTTGGTAGCACCAGTGCTCCTAATTTAAAAAATGTAGGCGCATCAACCAAAATTTTGTCGCACCCACCAATTATAAGCACCGTTACCACAAGTTTTATACAAACAGATTTATTGCATTTGAAATCAACACGAATCAAACTAACAAGCAAAAAAAATATATGCATGCATGAGAAAAATTTGTCTCAACGAAATTCCATTATCACAAAAAAATACATTTTTAAACCATAAATGAGGGACCAAAAGATACACAGACCACTCACCAGCCCTTCACGCACTGCTTGACACAACTGAATCTGTTAACGCTTGCTGTGCTGTTCTCACGGGTGCTGTCTGATACTGCACTGATTTTGACATATACTGTACCTTATTATATGCATACGTCATGTTAATAGCAATACCGGTCTTTTCATGAGCAGCGATATTAGTTTAATCAGTGCAAGGGTTTAGCTTCCTGACAGCCTGATGGATGAAGCTGTCTTTCAGTCTGTTGGTCCTGGCCTGGAGACTTCGCAGTCTCCACCCTGATGGAGCAGACTGAAGAAGCTATGCATTGGGTAAGTGAGCTCTGCTGTTATGCAGAGGGGTTTTCGGGTGAGACGGTTGCTGTAAATGTCCTGGAGGGAGGGTAGAGGGACACCAATGATCTTCTCAGCTGTTCTGACTATGCGCTGAAGAGTTTTCCTGCAGGATGCATTGCAGGCTCCAAGCCACGCAGTGATTCAGCTGGTCAGGAGGCTCTCAATTGTGCCTCTGTAGAAGGTGTGCATGATTGGGGCTGGTGCTCTTGCTCTTAAGTTTGCGGAGGAAGTAGAGACACTGCTGTGATTTTTTTGGCCAGTGTAGTGGTGTTTTTTGTCCAGGAGAGATCCTCAGTGATGTGTACACCCAGGAACTTGTTGCTGCTCACATGCTCCACAGACGCACTGTTAATGGTCATTGGAGCATGCAGAGTGTGCACTTTCTTGCTTTCTCCTTTGTCTTTTCCACATTCAAGAAGAGATTGTTGTCTCTGCACCACTTGGCCAGACGACTCACCTTGCTTCTGTAGTTTTTCTAATCATTTTTGTTGATAAGACCCACCACAGTTGTGTCATCCGCAAATTTCATAAAAAGATTGGAGTTGTAAGATGGTGCACAATCATGAATCAGAAAAGTGAAGAGGATAGGGCTCAGGATCCCTGACGGGCCCCAGTGTTTAGAGTGATGGTGCTGGATGTGTTACTGCCGACCCATACTGCTTGTGGTCTTCTGGTGAGAAAATCCAGCAGCTAGTTACACAGAGAGGTGTAACTCTGACAGCTGGACCAGTTTTTGAGTGAGCTGTAGGGGGATGGTAGTGTTGAATGCTGAACTAAAGTCTATGAACAGCATTCGGATGTAGGAGTCTGTTTTGTCCAGATGTGTAAGCCCTGAGTGAAGTGCAGTGGAGATGGCGTCATCAGTCAAGTGGTAGGACCGATATGAAAAGTGAAAGGGGTCCAAGGAGAGGGGCAGGACAGACTTAATGTGCTGCATCAAAAGCTGTAAGCTCCTCTCTGTGTGGTGTAAACAAAGCCCAGTGTGTTATTGCCCCGTGTTGGAAAGTCTATGTGTTGGTGTATTTTTGGAAACACTTTTTAGGTCTACATGGTTAAAGTCCCCAGTCAGGATGAGAAAAGCATCTGGGTGGGCTGTAGGCTGCTCACTTGACGTGCAGGTACAGGTCTTTCAGTGCCTCACTCATGTTGTTAGCATTGGAACTGGGAGGGATGTAAACAGAGAAAAGCAGTATGGCTGTTTATTCCCTGTGTAGATAAAACGGCCGGTACTTTAAAACTATAAACTCCACCAGTATCAAGCAGTATTTGCAGAATACAATGGTATCATGGCCAGAACCGAAATGTCCAGAACGTTGTCACTGAGCCAAGTTTCCATAAACACAAAAGCACAACAGTTCTTTACAGTCTTTTAAGATGAACGAAGTAGACGGCTATAGTCCAGTTTGTTGTCTAGCGAGCGTACGTTCGCTTGAAAGATGGAGGGGATAGCAGGTTTGTGTGGGTAAGCCCCTAGCCTAGTTCAGATCCCCCCACGCTTGCCCCTCTTCTGCTTTCTCTTGCCTCCATTGTGGCTGAGGTGTTGAGGTGGGGGTTGGAGGATGAGTAGGCCTCCAGAGCAAACAGAGATCTTGCAGCTCCTCAGTGTCCGCGGAGTTTAACTTGAAAAGTTTGGTTCTGCCGATGTCGAGCAAAAATTTAAGACTACATGTAAACTTAAGCACAGATAAACGTGACGAGGACGTACAATAACACTGCGATGTACATGACAAAGAACACAAAAACACTGTCTTGTCGGGAAATGGAGAAGGCGCAGCATTTGCACGCGCCTCCATCTTGGAAAAAGCAAGAGTGGAATTGAAAGAGTGGTTAACGGCAGAGTGGAAGCAGCGAAAGAGCGAGTGACTGGTTTGGAGTCTGTGTTGGGTGGATACTCCGACTCTCTTACTACCCTGGAAAAAGAGTTTAGTATCGTGAAAAAAGAAGCTGGCTCTGCTGAGACCAAAGCAAAGATCTTGAGGAGAGGTCTCCCCGCTCAAATCACTATACGCAGCAAACCAGTGGACGACAAGGAACTGCCACGCGCCTTCGTGATTAAATGCCATAACTTTTCCGAAAAAGAGGATATTTTGAAGAAAGCCATTGAAATGAAGGCAATCACCACAGTACACTGGGCTGTCAAAGACAATATAAATGTTAATGTCACTCTCCGGCTAACTCTTAAATTACCACTATAGCACATGTTTATTGTTATTTCTAGTTCCCCTTTGGTTGGGGAACTTCAGTGCTATTAAGTGGATTTGATCTTTGTGAAAATTCACGAAATAGGAGGATTCGGTTCAGAAGCCGCTTGTCTGAAAGAGTATTGAACGGGCTAATGAAAGCAATGAATTGGCAGCGTAAGCTTGCACAGGTGTGCTTCATTGCCAATTATTCCAGCATATAAGCACACCTGGAGTGAGCAAACGCCATCCTTTTCGCTTCAGAGACTTTCTGATCGAGTCGATGAGGGTTCCTCCTGCTGTGAACAGCGATTCTGAGCGAACGAGAGCATTCTCCCGGTCCAGAGTGTGTACACGCAGCAGCAGACGGTCGAGCTGGGTTTCTCCCTTGCCTGGCGTTCTTTGGGTCCGGTCCTCCAGAGTGGTGCGTATAAAGTTGCAAACTTCACAGAAAGAGCAACACAGTCGTGCAGCACGTCCTTTTAGGACGGCACTCCGACTGTGCTTTTCTGGATGCGGTGGTTTACTGTCCTCGGATGATGGGCACGGGCACTGCGTTACATGCCTGGGGGGTCCAGCATGTTAATGCGCTGCTCGCAGGCAGTTCATGTCGTCATTGCGATGCCATGACTGTTGCGCAGTAAAGATCGCGGCTAGCCTTTGCAAAAGGGTGAACCACCCCAGTTGTTCCCTGCTCTGCAGCGGGCACTCGGGCAGATCTGAGGGTTTCAGCGAGAGATAATCTGTCGCCCACGGGCCCGCGGACCTCCCGCTCCTCTAAACGCTCAATCCAAGCTTCGGGCGGGGGAAGCGATCCGTCTAACAGATGGTAGCCCTTACGCCCGATGACACCGGAGACCAGATGTCCACTGCGGCATCGGAGGGTGGGCTTTCATTGTCCAATGATGATCCAGACCCGCTCGCCCCCTCCGGGCAGGTGAGCGCTGTCACTACGGATCCTGAAACGGACATGTTAGCCGTTATTTATCCGGGCTGCTTCAGCCATGGGTTGGAAATGGTTTATCCCCCAGCTGGCGGCCCAACCGACTAGAGTTGGAAGTTCCCTTCTTCCCGGAGGTGCACAGTAGGCTCACGCAGTCTTGAAAAGCACTTTTTTCTGCTTGTGCTGTGTGTCCCTCCACCCTCACCACTCTTGACGGTGGAACAGCCAGAGGGTATGTGGCGATTCCTCAAGTTGAGTGCGCGATGGCGGTCAATCCGCGCGGTGCCTTCTCTTGGCGGGGTCCGCCTCGTCTCCCATCCAAAGCCTGTTAGTTATCTGCCTCCCTCGGAGCTAGAGCTTACATAGCTGCCGGCCAGGCTGCTTCCACCTTGCATGCGATAGCCACCTACCAGCGCTACCAAGCGCAGGCGCTGGCCGAGCTGCACGAGGGTGGGTCCAACCCAGGCTTACGAGCTTCGCACCGCCGCCGACTTAGCTCTTCGAACTACTGAGTCTGCTACGTGCGTTGGGGGGGACGATGTCCACATTAGTGATCCCGGAGCGCCACCCCTTTGCTGATATGCGCGAAGTCGACAAAGTCCGCTTTCTTGACATCCCCATATCCCAAGCCAGGTTCGGCGACACCGTCTGTGAATTCACCCAGTAATTCAAGGCAGTGAGAGAGCAGTTGATGGGTGATGTCTTATCGGCGGTCCGTAGCCCGCTCCGCCCGCCATGCCATTCATACCTGCTCCTCGCCGAAGGCGCCCACCTACAAGAGCTGCTCTGCCCCCGCACACGCCTCTGGCGAAGCAAGCGCATCGGGCACCTCAGAAGCAGGCAGCCCCCTTGCCCAGAACGCCGATAAGTCCGGCAACGGACCGCGAAGCGTCCCTGGGACAGGCCATCTGGAGAAGAGGGAACTTGCTCTTTCCCCGCTGGAGGGCGGGGCCCCATTTCCAAAGGCACTTTTTACTGCCATGAAAACATCATGAAAGAGCACTTTTCCACTTCCCCGGATGTGACAGCCCGAAATCTGCCAGTCTGGGACGCTATGCTTTCTTGCTTGCAGATTCGGTGCATTTCGCCAGTGGCTCACGAGCGCTGGGAAAATGGTCTCCTTTCTCCCACCCCTCGAGCCTCCCCTCCGGAGCTCAGGTGCGGAGTGAGAGCAAATATCTCACCTCCAGCTTTTCCGTGGGACCCGTGCGCTTCCTGGATCAGCACACCCACTCCGCGCTGCCCCACTGCTGGTATGTCAGCGATTGTAGCCGCTCCCTCCAGCAGAGATGGAGAGCGGGTTTTACAGCCCACACTTCATCGTTGTAGCGTACAGTCCACAGATTAAACTTCTTATTGATTTTATCACGGTCTGGCTTTGGTCAGAAGGTTTTACGACTCCTGGCTCCAAGAAGTCTGGATTTTCGTGACAGCTTAAGCTGTTCAGGGGAACTGGAGAGATAAGCAGGAGAGCTTCAAAGACATTCCTGCCCAAATACGCTCACACACACACACACACACCCACGAGGCTGTTCCGACAGAAAGAAAATGAACTCATCAAATCCAGAACCAGCACAAAACCAATGTGTTATGTTTTGTAAACTTTGTATATAATTTCTGACTTTTCTTACCTGTGTAACCTCTCTTATAACCTGTAGGCATGTTCCATTTAGGCCTTTGTAAAGCATAAATATTGTAAGGATATGAAAAATTAGGTTGATGTACTTTCAACCTCCCCCCCATGTTTGGTACCGATGGGTTTCTGCTGACATTTTACAGCACATGATGCATAGAGAAAAATCATAACTAGCATTGCCTTATTCTTTAATCCCCTGTATTAAATGCCTGTCCGCATGCTTTGGGCGGACACTCAAATTTGCATACGAGGGACCTTGAGACAAAGAAAGGGTTCGCGCGCAAACTTTCCCCTGAAATCATTGGTCAGAAGGCTGTACGGGTCGTCACGTGACCCGCAGGTATAACTCATTCTGCCCTCCCAAACATCTGTGCAGAAAGAGAAGATCCCAAAAAGGAACATCATTGATGGTGGCCCTCGGGCCACACGTGGCTTTCTAAGCCGCATGGACTTTTTCCCGCCACGCTTTCTTTATTTTCCGGCAAAGTAAATTCAGTTTAAAGTTTGCGATTGTGTTCGTCCGAACTGCATTACAAACTCCACGCATCAAAGGACATCAAGAGTAGTTTCATCACGACGGAAGAGAGACGCATAAGAGAGACCGCCAGACATGAAAAACCAGGTGATTTTAGTTATGCGATTAAGCTGTGCCCCTTTTTTCAAAAAGGTGTTTTTTATAACCTTGGTGGTCCGTAATGGTGCGTGTGGAACTGAAAGATTTGTCACTCTTTTATCTGAAATCTATATTTTCTCGCTTTACTATTTCTCTTTGCTGTTACACGTTCTATAGACCCGATATCTCCACGTGTTTTACCTTTGTTTTGTGTTTAATGTATGTTTGTGCGTTTGTTTGTTCGTTACGTCTGACTAGTCAATAAATTCCATTATAATCAATTGAATTGTATTGTTTGCCTCACGAGAAAATGTCACTGAAATACAGATTCCCCTGCCTAGCTATTATAAGTTGTTTAAAACTTTTGAATGATTAATCTACTTCACAAGAAGTAGCAATTAAATTCCCTTTTTCTAAATGAATAGATTACCGTGTCCGCTCGGAAGAGCGGCGGCTCTGCTTGTGTTCGTTTGGTCAAATTAACAATAAATTGATCCGGAATATTAATGATTAATAATAATTCGTTATTGTTGATAATTAATATTCATAATCTGGGAATCCGCTCGGTCGCGCGAGCATGATCATTTACAATCATATGTTTGTTTGACCAAACTGACTGAAGCTTAAGCCGGAATATTAATAATTAAGAATAAACCGTTATTGTTGATTATTAATATTCATAAAATGAGCTAATTTCATGCTACATATATTGGTGGAGAGAATGCGGGCAGTTTTCCAAACATTTTCTGTGAAACAAACTTTTCAATTCATGGTGATTTATTAAGCGCGCTACAGAAAAAAAAAAAGGACCGCGAGAAGCATTTCCTTTTCTTCAAAGCTGGGAGGACGGAAAGCCTGCTCCAGCTATTCTGTTCACTAAACACAGCAGAGAGCTGCCCGTGTAGAGTGTAACAATTTAAACTGCAGTTCATATATATTTTGAATCGATTTTGCTGAGACGCACGTTCTGCAAATCATTTAAATATATTAGTGTGCCTGTCGGAGGAAAAGACACCTCTCTCAGCGCTTGTAAGACAGTTTGGAAACCCCAAACCTGTCCGTTTAAAAGGCCTTTATAGCTAGAAAACCTCTAGACTATTTTCTCCCGTGGTTTCAAACTGTTAGATTAGCTGCCTAACGTTTAACCTCTTTGCTTCGCCGCCGTGCGAAATTAATTTCAGAACTGCTGGACGGTTCTAAATTAATGTATTTGGGAGCTGCAAGCTTGCCTGTTAACCGCTTTCTGACGAAAGGAATTCTCAGAACCATAAGCGTGTTTTTAAATGGTACCAAAATCTGATATGGATGTGAATTCCCATATTTCAGTTATGTTCGTCCGGACCAAATCTGTGTACAAACGTGCACCGCCTCGAGAGACGTCTCGCATTTTATGTTTGTTTGTCTAATTGTAATGGTCGAATATTATTATCAATGTTACGGCAACATGATATATAATGACCGCTTGTGCGAATCTTAGTGGTTCGCGCTTTGCCTTCGTGAAGTCAGCCGCATACCAAGTTATGAATGAGAACTCCCATTCATAAATCGGCTCTTCGAGCGCTCATTGACTCCTCGTCCACGTAACTCGGGCGCGCGCACGCATGCGTGAATGACGTAGTCACCACCCCAAAGCATAAGATCCGCCTTTCAGGAGGCAGAGTTGGTGACGCGGTTTACTTCACAGGGCAAAACCACTCGCTAGCTTCTAACGACTAGCCTTAAAGTAAACTAACCCTTCGCGTCTTAATATTACCAAACTGTTAGCACAAGGCTAACCGGATGCGAAGCGTAACTCGTAACAACTTGCTAGCGGCTAACGCCAGCTAACGTTAATGCTTAAGCAAACCAACCCTTCACATTTTGTAACTAACAAACTTTAGCACAAGGCTAACCGAATGTGAAGTGCAACTCGGAAACATCTCCCCCTGTCTCCTTCTGCTCTCCTCACATCAGTTCCGCCCACCATTGTGTCTCAAGTGGTCTGAAATGGTCAAACAGTTTGGAGTTAATTTGTTTTAATTTCGATTAAGCATTTTATTTTCCCTGTTATCATTTTATCCAAACAATAGTTTAGTTACCTGAGTATAGATTATTGGTCTGTTTTTATTTCTTTTGGTATTATGAATTATTTTGTTACTTTCAATTTTTTTATTAATTTTCTGCCTTCTGTCTTTTTCATTTTAATACCGTTGTCCAGTTTATTTTGTTATTACTTGATTTTTTATCAAGTTCCCAATAATCTATTCTAAACTTAGGTCATGTTTAATTTTAATTTTGTTGGTTTTGCTATTTGGGGAATAGCCTTTAATCTCTCTATTATTATCATTAATAGGCATAATTTTTCTTCCCTTTTGATTTTTTTTACTCCATCTTTTCCTCATGCCTTATTTATTCCCTTACCTCTTAGGTTATAGGGAAAGTATAACTATATTAGGGCAAGTATTAGTCTGAAGCTAAATTCAGAGCTATCAATCTATAGATCCCACATCTGATCAAAACATGTTGGGCTAACCCATTAATGTTTGTAGATGCCCCTGAATACTAAGGCACTCTTTCTACTTTTTCTAAGCCGTCCTGTACTGCTTTTACCAATAGGGGATTATTATGATTATTCTTTTAGATTCTTTTATGCCGATTTAATTTTCCTTTAGCCTCCCTCCATCACAGGGTGATAACCTTCTCTACCCATCAGATACTACAGCATACTAAGATTTCTACTCCAACTGGCTCGCCCAGAATAGTAGATCCATAGTACTGCCCGTATCCGGACCCGAGTCCTCTGTGCTTGTGTGGTTAAGCGTACAGGTTATTCAGGTTGCAGATCAAAAGATTGGGTTCATCTGTCTGACATAACTGACCCCTGCTGAAGGATGCGTTAGATACCTTGGCGTTTTGTCTCTCCGGCTTGTGTGGATCACAGTGGCATCAGCAATCGTACTCCAAGAAGCACCATCCGTGTCAACTGGCATACGATCAATCTTGGTTAATTACCCTGTCATGATTCCACACACGTGCCCGCCTGAGTGAGATTGGCCACCTCATTCTACAGGCCTAGTGCGGCACCGGAATCATCAGGCAAAACCCAATTTTGAATCATGCCAGGCGGTCAGTGACTTTCTTGAGTGCTACGTATTGTGCTAAAAGCCTACGCTGTGTGAGTTCACAACCGAGTTACATTATAGGCAAGTGATCTGATAGCGACTGCAGTAGAAGTTGGGGAAAGTCTAGTCAGATAGCACGCTCTTGCGACCTTCATCTGATTGCCTTTCACTCACCACCAAGTGTAAATAGCATGTAAAACCTAGTCTAAACCTAGCCTACTACAGGACTATAAAACGAACATTTTAGACATGCCCATAGGTTTTGCTATTCTCTCTTTATCTCTCTCTCCCTCGTTTCTCATCCTTGTCTGTCTTTCAGTTTTATTTTTATTCATATTTACTGATATCCATATTAGTATTTTCTTTCATTTTTCTTTCCCTGTACACTCGTTCATCCGAGCGAGGTGCCTTTTTGTCTAACTTATCGTTAGTATTATTCATTTTTGTTTTTTTTTGGGGTTACTGTTATTTTTATTTACTTAATTATTTTTATTTACTTTGACCTGCTCAGAGACCACGCTATTGAGAACCACCAGGGTGATTTAAATAATTGATTGATAATTTGCACAGCCTGGCGCATGACTAAAAGCCTTGAGGCCAGTACGTAGATATCAACTGTTATCTAGCCACCCAAATTCGACATCCGAATTGTCCAGCCCCTGTGGATCCTTAGAAGGACCAACGTCTAGCCGGCACATACCCCCTAGCTGACAACCCTGTCAGACTAATAATATAGCACAATGCTAACATCCACTCGATTTGGCCATGTGGGTCTCTCTCTCTCTCCCTTGTGATCTCTGTCTCACCCAACAGACCAGCATGTCAAGTGCGCCAGCCCGCTGCTCACTGGGACCAACTGGAGGCCTGGTTAAGTGCTTAACCCACAACCTCCTGCCCAACGACGCCATGGAGCTGCAGCGGCCAAGCAGAGAACAGCTGGACGTCTGCATTAATCCGCTGAGGGCGAACGACCTAGCCCGGAGCCATGACAGCCAAGCCCAGACTCAACTCTCCAGGGCCCTGACACACCTCACCCTTGCACCGGCCAGACCCATAGGAAAGGGTCTCAACCAGCTGGAGCATCGAGCCCAGGACGCCTGCAAGACGACGAGGGAAAAGGACGCCGAACTTCTGGAGCAAATGGACGGACTACACGCGCCCCGATGGAGCTACAAGCGGACAACGCACACCAGGAGCGACGAGAGGAGAAAGCCAAAGATGAACTGAGTGTAAAGCTACAAGCTGAAACACTATTGTAAGGAGCAGAACTAAAGACAGTGAAGCTCGGGTCAAAGCCTCTAAAGTCAACGGCTGAGGGCCCGAGCAAAATTCCAACACGGAACCCAACAAAGAGACTTTTAAGCATGAACCTACCAGAGTTCACCCAGAACTGTCACATTTCTACAACCCATGTGACTATCCGAAAGGGGAAGTGCCGCAGTCAGCCCAAAGGCCAAGACTGGATAGACCAGCAGAGGGGGGTGAATCCAACTCATATCGCCCCGCCAGCCAGCATTCCAGCAACGCCCATCAGCAACACAGGGCCAGGACTCCCTCCAATGGGGTCCCCCACGACAGACACCATCTGTCAGCCAAAGACTTTGAACCAGCTGGCCAGGGAAATGCCAACTTTCACCCCAAACCTTGCTGAAGGCGACGACACGCACTCCTAATTTTAAGACATTGACTTTTACACTTTTACACAGAGGCCAAGTGCCACTCTCTGTGACAAACTGTATCTGCTAAGAATTACTTCGAGCCGTGAGGCAAGAAGTTTCCTGAATCAACAGCGCCGTGCCATCAAAGCAGATTACGAGCCGATGCAAGAGCTCTTACTAGAGTGTTTTACCTGACCCCGTGTCAGAGTAAGGACTGATTGTCGCCATGGGTCTCAGAACAGCCACGAGACCTCACAAGCATACTGCAGTCGACTACACCAACCCTACTTCAAGACAGGAAATTAGCCACGGACGGAGGAGGAGTTCACCTTCCAGATCCTCTCTCTCCCAAAAGCCTGCTTTCTGTGGTGAGTCTGCACACGGGCAATGCCCTGCCCCCACGCCCTGACCACCCAACAGCGGCAGAGTTTAGCTCATAAAATCTGTTCAAAACGAAGACTGCTTTGAAAGACTATCAAACACCTACGAGCTACCCTGTTTCAGAATTTCATCCAGAGCTGACTTTAAAAGGCACGTTACTGTTTCCCAGCCGCAAGACTTCCAAACAGTGAGTTAAAGCCTTTCTCCGCCAGCAGAGGACAGCACCGCCAGGAAGGCGCATGTCCCAACACCAGACAGGATGCTCAGAGACACACTGGGACAAACCACTCACCACAAGCAGCCCAAAAGGAGCCTAACAGCAACCAAGGAATGACCAACCTGCAGTAGCTAGGAGCTCAAGCAACCAGCATCCAGCTAGTTACACGCCAGAGAAAGCCAAAGGTGAAAACCTGACACCAAACAACGGCACGGTGGCGTCATGAGCAGCAGAACTGCAAAAAAAAGCTTGAAGGGGCCCTACAGGAAGTCAAGCCAGACTCCTTATGACTAGAGGGGGGTCCAAAACCATTTACCCCCCCTGAACACCTGCTTTCTGCTCCATCCCCGCAGAGTACTGCGAGTCCAACACGAGCTAAAGACTGTGAATCTAACTGCAGCATCACGCTTCCCCCAACAGCCAGTGCCACCATGCTTGCAACCTCAGGTACCAGGAAACACTGGTCTGGTTGTCTGTTTACCTCCCGAGCCACAGCCCACCAACCAGCCACACCTGCCTACAAAAGGCCCCTGCACTTCAACTCTTGGGGAACCTGAACAAAATGGCGTGGCAACAACGCACTACGTGGCTGTAACCGTGGAGATGAAAGAAAGATGAAAAATGCGCGTCAGCACGGGAGCAGACCTCACATTAATGTCATCTTTCCTGTTTGAGTAACTCAAAGCAAGAGCTCAGAGACTAAAACGAACACTTAAATGCCAACCAGGCAGGCTGATGGTGCAAATCATACAGCAAAACTGAGGTTCAACTCACATACATTGCTCCCATTCAAGTAACGACTGTCCCCATGACTGCAGTGCACCCCATGCACCCGTCACCAATGGGCACATACCTGCTGCTGAATGGTAAAAATCCGCTCTTTCGAACTTTGAACCCCTTTAAAATCTGGGCCCAAGTGCGAGAACTCTCTCACAGCCGTCAGGTCAACCCCAACAGACTGTCAGGTCACCGAGGTCGCGGGAAACTGCTGGAACCCGCGAGAACCCAAACTCAACAACATAGAGGGGGTCAAGGTCGCTACTCTGCAGCCTTCAAACCAGCTAGCAACCCCAACGCTTGCTGCCCCAGGCCTCAAAGGGCTTAATGTTGAATAACCGGACTGTGAATGACATTGTACTTGCACTGTGAGCAGACAACCCAGCAGCCATCAGCCTCGCACTGTGCGACACTCCGCCTGAACACACCCCCATACCTGTGTTCAACTAACAAGCATACACACTACTGTCCAAATGCTGAACTCTCACACATGACAACTGCCAACAGCATTTGCACATTGAACTTGAATCGGAACGGCGGATGGTTGACCCATCCCGTCCTAACTCTCACGGCCCCGCCGCACGATGTTTACATCAGAGCTAATAGCCTGATACATCTTCAGGCATATGTATAGACACCTTTAACGACCGGTGACAGGGACCCACACTTCTCACAGCCAACAACGATGGCTATCACCCTCAAGAAGCCCCACTCAGGCCAGACCATGCCAGAGGCCTGCTCTGTCATCATCAAACAAGACTCTGTGGTGCCAGCCTATACAAACAGGTGCTCTATATGGCTCTCCATACGAAAGGCCGAACTCTAAACCATACATTGGGTTTTCTTCCAACCAACAACAGAAGGGGCATAAAACTGGGCCTCAACCTGGAAGCCATACCCTAAATTGAACTGTCCTCATGAACAGTATATGTCTTGTGTAATAGCTGCATGGCAACTGACATAAAAAAATCCCCAAAGACTACCTACTGGGACGATTGGTCAGCTACGAGTTCCATGACTTTGAACTCTTGGGCCAATTAGTGGCCTCACCCCACATGCAACGACACCAGAGAGGAGCTTAGAAAACACAAACTATACTGTTCCATTCAAGCTCACCACACTCACATCTGTCTTACCAGTAAACAAATAACAGGTAGGCAGAAGTGAGCTCACTGAGGACTAACCCCTTGCCGTGTGCCCAGCCACTCGTCACCCCATCACTAACATGGATGAAGATAGGGCACTTTCCTCAACAGAAAAGACATGCTGAGGCCACGCAGGATGATGTCAACCGACAAACGTCAGCACATCCTGTATGACTACAACGGTGTCCTCGCTAAAGACTCTTTAGACTGCAAGTCCCACTGACCTTCACATGGAAATATCCAACTCCATGCTGGAAAAAGGACATCGGACTACGCAACAAAACCTGCTCGGCACCCATCTGGCCCGTCCTCAAGCCCAGGGTCGAAGGGTGCCTGACCATAGAAAGCTAAATCAGCAAATGCCATTGTCACGAGGGCCAACGACACCACTGGAACAGGAAGTGCCCAGAATTCAAGGACCAACCATCTCCTCAACGCTTGATGTGGTCCCCGCCTTCTGGACGATAACTGTACATCCAAATGACCAGCATGAGCTAGCTTTCACCTTGAACAACAGACACTAAATGATCATGAGTTGCCCCATCGGCTAGGCCAACTCACCAGCCGAAAGCAACACCCTCCTGAACAAAGCATATGCCGATGCTTATGTTAGAGGCAACCTCATCTACGTTGATGACATCCTTAATGAATGTACCACCGTGTCTGGCCACTCAAAGGAGATAGTCCATGGCCTACAACAGTTGACTGGCTAGCGCAAAGACTACCGCCTAGCAAGGTCTCCGAACTGAGCGGCTCCCTAAGTGGGTGCAACTACTCAAGACACGTCATTAAGAACTGTTCAAAGACTTCTGTACGGAAGGTCAACAGCTGGCCACGATTGAAGTTAGACAACGTCTGGGCATATGCAAGTAAGACACTCCTTGCGCCAGAAGGCAAATACTAAGACTGTGTAACAACATCGCTCGGCACGGTGGGTGCCATTTCAACAGCTATTCTCCGACTTCTTGGGAGCACAGAAGCCATCATAGACACCTGCCACCAACCTGTCATGTTACTGAACAGTCAGCACATCCGGGATGGCATAAAGACTAACGCCAGTACGGCCATGCGGCCGATGGCCCCCTAGGGCCACTGTATTGACACTTGTTACACCTTAAGCCACAAATCCACGCTGGGTAACAGCATAGCTGTTTACCAAGACTGTACAACTGACAGACAATTGGCAACGCTTTAGAGGAGGAACCCCAGCCACCTCTGCCAACCTGTCATTCAAGTACTCCCAAGTTATGGGATGAGAATGCGTGCCAAGGTATGCCCACAACCTGTGTCGATGGATGCTCCCACAACCACCGCAGTATGCAGAAATGGCAGCCACCATTGTAACCCTTCAAAGCACAGCAGCCCATGACATCAGAGTGCACTTAGCTGCAGACTCCAACTTGCTAGACTCTGTTTTACGTTCCACCTCCCAGGGGGGAAACAAAAGGCTTCAGAACTGCCCACCACAAGCCCGTGAAACGTCAACACTTTTTCTTCTTCCCAAGTAGGCGACCACAACACTGACAACCACATCATGGTCGTCTACAGAAGAAGATAAGAACAGTTCAAACTTTCAGGCACTGACAAGGACCTGAATGACTGGACCGATGCCCTTACCAAGAAGGTGCATCACACGGTGGACCATGGTCACCACCCAACCAAAACCCCGAGATCTGGCAGCTGTAACCGGCAGCCAACAACCCTGCCTAGCCTAGCTGCCACATCCAATCTCACCAGCCCGACAAATGTCGCAAACGACATTGCGAACACGTAGGCATCTGACTCCTCACGTCAGACCAGTTTTATTTTTTTACTTTTACTTTGTCTCTTGTTTTGTTAGTTTTCCACCACTCACCCCACCTACCACCCGATCCTTCTGTCTGACCTCAGCTTCAACACAGATGTCACTCAACACCTCCTACATCTTAAAAAAAAACAGGTGCATGTGAATCCTTTTTGGGTTGTCCCTGAAGACCCCACGACACCACAGTTCGTGCTGCCTCAGAGCCAGAGGGGGGTAATGCTAATGTACTGACCCTGCACGCAGCAAAACATGCCCAGGGCGCTGATTCACCAAGCACCACAGCAACAGAGAAACCATCCTCTCATGATCAGACACCCAGATGGATCGGGCGGGACACTTCCATGGGCTCACATGGGCTTTTTTTTTGTGTTTTCTCTCCTTCGCTTTCTCTTCCCTTTGAACTCATTTGCCAGTACACCAAATGGGTAGAGTGTCTCTCAGCACCGACGACACAGCCCAGACCATGGCATATCTTCTGATGATGTAAACAACTTGGACAGAGGCACCCACCCTGCACTACCAACATCACACAGGAAGGGCAAAGACTCCTGGTTGTATACGCTTAGCTGCATAGCAGCCAACCCTCAAACCTACGTATCACAACCAGAGTAACAAAGACTGGGCCACAAGCCAGGAAAGGGGATAGAAACCCTGCAACCGGTGTCACCGTGGAATGCCCAGCCAAGCACAGTCATCACAGACACCACCTACTCTCTCCCCTGTTCCCTCTCTCTCTCTTCCTTTTCTACACAGGATACAGCCACGATCCTGTACCTCAGTCTCACCAGAAGACCACTGCAACCTCACAACTATACTCCTCTATCACTCATCTCTGGAAAACTGCGGAACAACTACCACTCCGTGCCTCCCGACAACAGGGAAGCACACATTAACAAGGGCCTCGCCATTCAATAAGATGCGAGCACCAGTGGACAAGTGCACCCCTGACCTCCCCCTCAAAGCTTTCCTGCGTGAAACCAGGAAAGGGGGGGAAAGAGCATGAAGAAACTAAGTCAAAACTGCTTGAGTCTAAGCCACGACTCGTCGACCCAGCAACGGAGGTCGAAGGAAACTCACCTCCAACCCACCCTGTACGTCAAGTTAGATTTCAACCAACAAGGTTTTCTCCGAACCTTCTTCGTTGCAAAGGGGGGATATATGTAGCGTACAGTCCACAGATTAAACTTCTTATTGATTTTATCACTGTCTGGCTTTGGTCAGAAGGTTTTACGACTCCTGGCTCCAAGAAGTCTGGATTTTCGTGACAGCTTAAGCTGTTCAGGGGAACTGGAGAGATAAGCAGGAGAGCTTCAAAGACATTCCTGCCCAAATACGCTCACACACACACACACACACCCACGAGGCTGTTCCGACAGAAAGAAAATGAACTCATCAAATCCAGAACCAGCACAAAACCAATGTGTTATGTTTTGTAAACTTTGTATATAATTTCTGACTTTTCTTACCTGTGTAACCTCTCTTATAACCTGTAGGCATGTTCCATTTAGGCCTTTGTAAAGCATAAATATTGTAAGGATATGAAAAATTAGGTTGATGTACTTTCAACCTCCCCCCCATGTTTGGTACCGATGGGTTTCTGCTGACATTTTACAGCACATGATGCATAGAGAAAAATCATAACTAGCATTGCCTTATTCTTTAATCCCCTGTATTAAATGCCTGTCCGCATGCTTTGGGCGGACACTCAAATTTGCATACGAGGGACCTTGAGACAAAGAAAGGGTTCGCGCGCAAACTTTCCCCTGAAATCATTGGTCAGAAGGCTGTACGGGTCGTCACGTGACCCGCAGGTATAACTCATTCTGCCCTCCCAAACATCTGTGCAGAAAGAGAAGATCCCAAAAAGGAACATCATTGACGGTGGCCCTCGGGCCACACGTGGCTTTCTAAGCCGCATGGACTTTTTCCCGCCACGCTTTCTTTATTTTCCGGCAAAGTAAATTCAGTTTAAAGTTTGCGATCGTGTTCGTCCGAACTGCATTACAAACTCCACGCATCAAAGGACATCAAGAGTAGTTTCATCACGACGGAAGAGAGACGCATAAGAGAGACCGCCAGACATGAAAAACCAGGTGATTTTAGTTATGCGATTAAGCTGTGCCCCTTTTTTCAAAAAGGTGTTTTTTATAACCTTGGTGGTCCGTAATGGTGCGTGTGGAACTGAAAGATTTGTCACTCTTTTATCTGAAATCTATATTTTCTCGCTTTACTATTTCTCTTTGCTGTTACACGTTCTATAGACCCGATATCTCCACGTGTTTTACCTTTGTTTTGTGTTTAATGTATGTTTGTGCGTTTGTTTGTTCGTTACGTCTGACTAGTCAATAAATTCCATTATAATCAAATGAATTGTATTGTTTGCCTCACGAGAAAATGTCACTGAAATACAGATTCCCCTGCCTAGCTATTATAAGTTGTTTAAAACTTTTGAATGATTAATCTACTTCACAAGAAGTAGCAATTAAATTCCCTTTTTCTAAATGAATAAATTACAGTGTCCGCTCGGAAGAGCGGCGGCTCTGCTTGTGTTCGTTTGGTCAAATTAACAATAAATTGATCCGGAATATTAATGATTAATAATAATTCGTTATTGTTGATAATTAATATTCATAATCTGGGAATCCGCTCGGTCGCGCGAGCATGATCATTTACAATCATATGTTTGTTTGACCAAACTGACTGAAGCTTAAGCCGGAATATTAATAATTAAGAATAAACCGTTATTGTTGATTATTAATATTCATAAAATGAGCTAATTTCATGCTACATCGTGCCCAAAAAGAGCGGTGGGTCACGGCCAATCCTAGATCTGCGCGTTTTGAACCGCTGTCTGCACAAGCTGCCATTTAGAATGCTCACGCAGAAGTGCATCCTCCGGTGCGTTCGTCCTCTGGGTTGGTCTGTAGCATTAGACCTGATGGATGCATGTCTCCACTCTTCCTCGCCACCGTCAGTTTCTGCGGTTTGCGTTTGAAGGTCGAACTTGGCAATACAAAGCCCTCCCCTTCGGGCTCTCTCTGTCTCCACGGGTCCTCACCAAGCCCGCGGAGGGTGCCTTAGCGCCCCTTCGGCTCGCGGCATCTGCATACTCAATTTCTTAACGACTGGCTGATTTTTGCCCTCTCTCTGAGAAATTGATTATGCACAGAGACAAAGTGCTCCGGCACTTCCATCTGTTGGGGTTTCAGGTCAAGCGAGAAAAGAGCAAACTCGCCCCCATGCAGAGGATCTCTTCTCTCGGGCTGGAGCTGGACTCGGTCACTATGGAAGCGCGCCTCTCCGGAGAGCGTGCTCAGATGATGCTGTACTGTCTGAGAGAGCTCGACAGTAAAATAGTGGTCCCACTGAAACTATTTCAGAGGCTCCTAAGGCATATGGCATCTGCAGCCGCTTCATGCCGCTCGGATTACTCTATATGAGACCACTTCAGCCCTGGCTTCACGATCGAGTCCGCAGACCCGCATGGCACGCGCGCGCACACCGAGTCTCTGTTACTGCGCTGTGTCGCCGCACCCTCAGCCCTTGGAGCGACCCCTCATTCCTACAGGCCTGGGTGTCTCTAGGACAGACAACCAGTCTTGTTGTCGTTTCAACAGACGCTTCCAACACGGGCTGGGGGGCTGTGCATTGCAGGCATGCGGCTGTGGACCTGTGGAAAGGTACCCAGTTGCATTGGCATATCGCCTGGAGCTGTTTGCAGTGTTCCTTGCTCTCCACCATTTTTTTCCGGTGCTGGAGCGGCAACACGTGCTGGTCAGGACGGACAGTGCGGCGTCGGCGGCGTATATCAGCCGTATGGGAGTATGCGCTCTCGCCGCATGTCTCAACTCGCCCGCCGTCTGCTCCTCTGGAGCCATCCGCGGCTGAAATCGCTGCACGCCATTCATATTCAGGCAAGCTCAACCATGCAGCCGATACGCTCTCACGGCAGCCTTACGTCCTGGAGAATGGAGACTCCACCCCAAGTCTGATTCGGGGAAGCCCAGATCAATCTGTTGCTTCCCCCGAGATCGCTCATTGCCAGTTGTTCTTTCCCTGACGAGTGCTCTCGGCACGGATGCACTGGCTTACAGCTGGCCTCGGGGCATGCGCAAATACGCGCTTCCCCCAGTGAGCCTGCTCGCGCAGTTACTGTGCAAGGTCAGGGAGGACGAGGAACAGGTTGCTGGTTGCGCCCCTCTGGCTCAACCGGACTTGGATGTCAGAGCTCTCCCTCGCGATAGCCCTCCCCTGGCAGTTCCCTTCGAGAGAGCACCTACTCTCTCAGGGACAGGGCACCATCTGGCACCCTCGCCGATCTTTGGAGGTCCTTAGATGCGAGGAAGACTTAGGTAACCTCCGATTTCGGTGGCTATTACCGTCACTCAGGCTAGAGCCCCCTCCCCGAGCGCGCCTATGCCCTGAAGTGGAGTCTATTCACTGAATGGTGTGTCTCTCGCAGAGAAGACCCCCGTAATTTGCCAGATCAGCGTTGTGCTTTCTTTATGCCGAGAGAAGCTGGAGAGCAGGCTGTCGCCCACCACACTCAGGGTTACATGGCTGCCGTCTCCGCTCTCATGACGCGGTGGCTGGCAGCACCGTGGGAACGCATAACCTCATCATCCGGTTCCTCAGGGGCTCTAAGCGAATTAATCCACCCCGCCCCCTCTCATGCCCTCTTAGGTTCTCGCCCTCGCTACACAAGCCGCGTCAGATCCCTTCGATCCTCGACTCAGTATCTTTCTGTCCCTGAAGACAGCTCTGCTGGTCGTGTTGATATCGATTAGAGGGTCGGGGACCCGGAGGCATTTTTCGGTCAGTGACTCGTGCCTGTAATTGGGCTGACTTCTCTCACGTCCTGAGACCCCGCCCGCGATATGTGCCCAAGGTTCCTACCACTCCGTTTTAATACTAGGTAGTGAGCCTGCAAGCGCTGCCCTCGGAGGAGGCAGACCCAGCCCTTTCTTTATTGTCCAGTTCGCGTCTTGCGTATTATTCGGACCGCACTCTTCGTCAGTTATGGCGGTCGGCAGCAGGGAAGAGCCGTACCGAAATAAGTTTTCCCACTGGATTGTGGATGCCATTCTCTCGCTTATCAGAGCTGAGGTGAGCCGCGTCCCCCGAGAGTGCGTGCGCACTCCACTCTGAGCTTCGCATTCTCTCGAGCGCGCGCACGCGGCGCCTCTCTAACAGACATCTGTAGAGCTGCGGGCTGGGTGACACCCAACACATTTGCAAGGTTTTACAATCTGAGAGTGGAGCCAGTTTCCTCAAGGGTATTAGGTAACCCTTGGTGATTGAGGAAACAATTAGGGTGTTGAAACACGCTTGCTGCGCCATTCTCCCTAACACGGAGGTACGTGCGCCTTTTTATCTGTCAGTAAAGTTCCCCGTTAGGTGAGCCCTGCAGATTCTTCCGTGGCCCCCAGCACTGACTCAGCGGAGGAGTCACTTGCTGGCCCACTACGTTGTAGGTCTGCCCGCTGGTCAGCCCACGTTTTGGGTATAGGTGCCTGCTATGCGTGATCCCCACTAGGCGATCCCATATGCTTATTCCGCCACGGTTAAGTCCCCTCACTGGGCTGACCCGTGTCTTCCCTCTCCGCTAACCACTCGTTTGCTATGCGTACTCCCCCTTTTTAAGGCTAGTCCATATGTAAATTCTGCCATCTATCCCCCCTTGGGTAACGGATGGCCTCCGCAGCGTCCTCCCTATCGGGATTGCACGCTTCCCAACGTACTGTCGTATTTTCCTAGAATTATCTAGATGCTCACGACTTCCCAAAAAATATATCTAAATCCGTAAGACTTCTGTTCAAGTAGGATAAATTAGGGCCTGGGACACGTTGGAGGACCGCGCCTCCCATGATGTGGGTGCGTCACGCTTGCTTGACTATCCCCTCATCGGGGGCGTTGGTAAGGTGCAGTCATTATGGCGCTTTCCATAGTTCGAGGTTACAGAAGTAACCCTTCATTCCCCGAGGAGGGGAACGGAAGTGCTATACTCCGTCGCCATAATGACTGTCCCTTAGCTGTTTGAAAGTCTCTTCAGCTTAAAAGGATGGCATTTGCTCGCTCCAGGTGTGCTTATATGCTGGGATAATTGGCAATGAAGCTCACCTGGGCAAGCTTACGCTGCCAATTCATTGCTTTCATTGGCTCGTTCAATACTCTTTCAGACAAGCGGCTTCTGAACCGAATCCTCCCATTTCGTGGATTTTCACAAAGATCAAATCCACTTAATAGCACTTCTGTTCCCCTCCTCGGGGAACGGAGGATTACTTCTGTAACCTCGAACGTTCTCAAGTATATTTTGTCAATAATGGTGTAGCTTCATAGTAAAACATCAAGAGCTGTTCAAATGGTTTAGTTTTATATGTGAGATCTCACATGGTCAGTTAGCTAAGAGTGGGAGTAGCTGGAAGTGTGTGCAAGTTTACATTCAAGGTTTCAATACTGTGTTGTTTCGTGTTTATAAGTGTATATGTGATCACCACCGTTTTTTTTTCTGTTTTTTCCTCTCTCCCCCACACATCCCCTACATACAAAACCCACAGATTCCTTTTAGATGCTACTGATAAATGTTTTCGATAGCCCTCCGTTTTGACATCACCCAGTGAAACAAAACAAGGTGTTCGCACATTTTAATAAGTAAAAATCTGATATTGTATATTCACAGGAGACACATCTGATGAAAAATGACTATTCTAAACTTAATAGAGGAAGGTATACACAAATATATCATTCTAACTTCAATAGCAAAAGTAGCGGCGTTACTGTACTCTAGGGCTGGGCGATAATTCGAAATCGATAATTATCACAATAATTTATTTTCCCGATAAAACGATAATGACAGTTAGATTATTGCTCGATAATATTTACGCACAATGCGTCACGCTGCGCAGTCATTTTGCAGCCAGCACTTGAAAGCCGCACGTGGTAGCTACAGCTATACAGTGTTAGTTGCACTTGGAAAAAAAATGATCGAGAGTGAAGAAAATGATGCACTGTCCACGTGTAGCTCGAAGGTTACAGACATTATTGACAAGAAAGGTCATTCAACTTCAGTAGTCTGGAGGTATTTCGTTTTTTTGCAGTCCGACACGAAACAGAGCAGTGTGCACTGCAAGCTGTGCAGACGGCTCGTGCCATCAAAAACAGGCAACACCACAAACCTGTTTTATCATTTAAAACAACATCACCCTTCAGAATACGAATATGCTGAGACAATACAGACCCAAACGAGTGTTGATAAACGTGGACCATCTACAAGCATCAGCGCAACTACCCAGCAGTCTCGTGTCATCATTTTCGAAAGCGGTGCCTTACGAGAAAAAAAACGAAGACATGGAGACATCACAAAATCAGTAACATACTACATTAGCTTCCCATTAGTCTTGTCGAAAATGAAGGATTTAAGAATCTTATCCATGTTCTTGAACCAAGATACAAACTACCGGGCCGAAAACATTTCTCGCAGACAGCGCTTCCGCGGTTGTACACCGAGTGTAGGGAGACGGTAGAGCGGCAGCTGCACAATGTACAATTCTTCGCTACTACCTTAGATATATGGTACAGTCGCACATCGGAGCCTTATCTGAGCCTTACCATTCATTTTATAGACAGACTAGGACAGTAAGTCCCCATACAGGTGAAGTTATAGCCCAAGGAATGATTGACGCACTCACCTCTAAGAGGCTGAGTGAAAACAGACAAGTATGTATAACAACTAGGGATGTAACGGTATTGTAAATACCGTCATACCGCAATATTAATTTTTTTTCGATATTACCGTAGTCGCATGACTCGGTAAAACTATAGGTCTTCTGAGAAAATTTGCTCAGGCGAATGAAGCGAACGGGAGGTACCGGAAACTACAATTCCCATCAGCCCAGGCTTGGCCATAATCCCTTGCGGTCTGTTGTCGCTACAGATCTAGTAATGCGGAAATGGAGTGTGCTGCTAGAAGTGGGGATGAAAAAGAGTTGGAAAACCCTAAAGCGGGTGTTGTCGCCGCGCGCGTACTGAATAGCGGTGTTGTCGCGCGAGTTCTTATCAGCTGTGTTGTCGCGCGCGTTCTGATCAGCTGTGTTGTCGCGCGCGTTCTGATCAGCTGTGTTGTCGCGCGCGTACTGTAAAGCGGGGACGGAGGGTATGACGCGTCGCGGGGGCACTTTTGATCATTTTGGAAGGGAACTTTCTATCCAAGACTAAAAAGGGCATGTGCACTGCACAGGTTGAGCCCTGTGTGTGCACGTGCCTGCAAGTTGGGGAATACGACTAATAATCAGTCATGGGGACTGCAGAAACACAGCACACTGTTCAGATTGATGCAGACATGAGATCTCTATCTCACTCATGGTTTTTCCTCTCAAGTGGGGGAAAGACATTGCACAACGTTACCCACTGCTGTCAACCTGGGCCAAGTCATATCTCTCTTGTCCCAGAAACCTCAGTCCCAAATGAGAGGTTTTTTTTTCTGTTGCAGGGGACATTGTAAATACCCAGAGATACCAGCTTTTACCAGATTATATTTATATGATAATTTTCCTTTAAACCCATCTCTATCTAAGTGAGTAAGTGATTAAATGTTGAATGTGATGAGTTTTCAACACTACTAAATTGAAACTTAATTTTTTTCACATGGTTTAATATTTTTTTGTTATTAAAATTGAAGTTCCTGTTTCAAAGCTTACAGATAGATGACTAATTTGTATGTCATTGACACTTTTGGCACTTTTTTGGAGTATTTTCATAAGTTTTGTTTTTTCCTGTAAATGATTCAATAAATACCGTACCGTGACATTCATACCGAGGTATTACCGTACCGTGAAATTCTGATACCGTTACATCCCTAATAACAACCGATAGTGGTACAAACATGGTAAAACATGCATCGCTCAACAAATGGACACGATTTCAGTGTTTTGGACATCGACTACACTTGGCTATTGGTAAGTTTTAGTCTTTGTTTCCAACTAATATCAAAGAGTTATGGTTTTAATAATAATAACAACAACAACAATTAGGTATGCTCATTTCGTTAATTTTCCCAAATGACAACTGCCACTCATTAACTGAATATTAACCGTTAACCGATCAGATTAATATTAAATTATTACTTAATTAAAAGTGACATGTCTATTGCGTGTCTGACACATTAAATAGCTTTATTATATAGTATTTATTTATTTTAAACAACAGCATAAAGCATTAACAACAGAACATTGTCAAGTCTTCACGCACCTATGTTCCCAAAAGCATAAAAAAAGAATTAACTAAATAAAAAATAAAATAGTCCTGCTCGTTGCCCTGAATATTTTTTATTTAAATGACAAATTTACATTTCAAAACGAAAATACTGACTGAATCCTTTTTAATAACCTGCATAGGCTGTTTATTTTCTGTCAAATAAAAAAGCAGGCTATAGTTACCTCAAATTGATCGCTTTATGCAAAATAAGCATTTAATTATGCCCCCTTTAATTGTTATCACAACATCTGTCAACATTTTTAATACAAGTTATTATATTATACACCCTATTATACACCCGGCGCAATAAGGCGCAAGACCAATGCGACCCTAATACAGGTGTGTGTGCAGAGTATGTGTGTTGTTATTTTCAGGAACTAACATATTTTATTAAATCCTTAAACATCTAAAAGCAAGTCTAAAGTCTAGCGCAGTGCTGGTTATTCATTCAAACGCTTTCACTTTGCTTAATACACTCAGGATGTTTAGCAATACACAAATATATTTACATATGAAAAAAGGATTAAAATGATACAAAGATAATTATTTACCACATAAATATATAGACCATTACCTTCATGTCTGCTTCACCCCTGGGGGCTTTTTCAGTTTATTCATGAGAATCTGCATTTCTATAGTGTTGTTGTTGTTATTAATATTATTATTATTATGTATATGCATATTTATATTTTAATAAAAAAAGTTTAGAATTGTCCACCTGTCGTGTTTTGGAGATATTTGCATCACCATATGGGGCAGAATGTGTATTTGGAAGTAACTCAGTTTTTTACCACACTTTGTTATTGTTGATTTATTCGTTTGCTGGAGATTAGAACTGAATTTAGAAATACTTTTGAAGCAAATCTTTGTGCTTAACAAACAAAATTAAATATGTAGACTAATAGATGTCTCAGTGGAGCCCCTATAAGAAGTAGCCTAAAGAGGCCAAATGGAGGACGCTCGTTCTTTATTTTCACTGCAGATGGTCTGTTAAACGGTTTTCTCTTTAATGAAATATTTAGTTTTTCCATTCACTTTTTCCACTTACAAAGTCTGCCTTGTAAATAGTAAATGCGCTAAGGAGCGACGCAACTGACAATTAAAGAAAATGGGAGATGAGTCTCTGATTGGTTTAATGCTTGTTATGCGTGTGGATTTATCAGTCCTTAAAATAGCAGAAATGAATTTGGAAAGGCCCTAATGCTTTGCGCCCTGCTCTTTAAACTTAAATAGATCCCGGTGTCGTCAGTCTTATGTCGATCTGCAGCGGTGCCGGAGTGTGCAACAGAGGCACTCAATGCTGGTTTGGCATCAAGTCATCATCTGTGTCAAACAGTGTTATTTCAGTTAAACCATGGTCTCATGAGACATATGACGACTAATATTAGCATCCCTAATAAAAATAAAAAGATTTTATAAAATAATTTTAAAACAATTAAACCAATATTGTATTAGTCGTGTTCTTAAATGTTAGTGATTACAAACAGCAATATTTAAAAGTGAAATGCTTAAAAACTATAGATAGCCTTGTGCTACACAAGTGTTGCTATATTATACATTTAATATTTTTTCTCTATAGTGGAAAAAAGCAGGGAAGGACAAGAAGGGGGAACGAGCTGTCATGCTGTGTAAAAAAGTAGTGGCTGCCTTCTCTTTCTCTTGGAAAAAGAAAAGAGACCTTGTGACTGTTCAGGAAGAACAGGAAGAAGTTGCCCAGGCTCAAGATGGTGACAGAATCACCTACCAGGTGGGGCTCACGTCAAAAGATAGTGGCAAGGTTGATTGAGCAGCACAAGGCTATCAGTCAGGTACTCACTGCTGACAAGAAAACTAGACACTTGGTGACCACCTGGCAGGACATTGATATTTTAGAATCAATAAATGAGGCCTTGAGCACTGTCTGGTGAATATTACATGAGCGTGTCCTTTATTAACCCTGTGCTGCACCTTTTCAAAACAGAAGTCCTGAAACATTCTGATGATGACACACAGCTCACAAAGGACATAAAGACAGTGGTCATAGATTATCTCAGTGAGAAGTATGATGAGGAGATAACAGATAAACTGCTTGATATGGCATCCTTGGCTGATCCGTGTTTCAAGACTCAATATATCAGGCCAGATAGAATTGAGGGAATCAAAGAAAGAGCAGTTTTTGAGATTCTGAAAATGGAGGGAAACCAAGGCCCATCCACTTCATAGGCTTCATACAGAACAAAAGAAATTGAAGCAGGGGGGGGAGCTGCTGCAGCTGCTGCCAAAAAGCAGAGGAAGACACTTGGCAGTTTTTTTAAGCAGCCGACCCCCAGCAAAAGAGGACTTACTGACATGCAGTTAGTGCAGATGAAGCTGGAACAATATCTCATGGCTCCAAATGCAGACAGTGAAACAGAACCCCTGGATTGGTGGAAGACGTATGACAAAACATTTCCAAAAGTAAGCCAACTAGCAAGGCTTTACTTGTGTGTCCCAGCTACCAGCTCCCCTTCCGAGAGGCTTTTTAGTACTAGAGGAAACATTGTGACCTGTCACAGAACAGCCTTAAGACCTGAGACTGTAGACAGACTTGTTTTTCTTGAACGTAACTTGTAATGTCTTTGGCTGTTAAAAACTTGATGCTGAAAAATGGTTAAGATTTTTCTTTCTTTTATTTATTTTTAATTATATTGTCAAACAGTCTATTCTTATTTTTGTTGAATAATAAAAATCACTCTGTAAAACAACTCTGCATTTATGGTCAGAGCCATGTTATAAGTTTTGAATCATAATACAGTTCTTATATTTCATAAAAACATTTTATTTATTATATTAATAATATTGTATTCTATTGGTTTAGATTTTACTTGTAAAATTCTAATCTGAATTCTACCTCAATTGATCATTGTTTGGAAACTATTTGTCATGTTCTGACAATAAACCATAAATAATAATTGTCTGTTTTTTCTTTTAATCACAAGTAAAAATCGGCCTTTTAAATTGATAAATATAATGATTTGACATTTATCGTGATAATTATCGATATTGACTGATATGAAAAACAATATTGTGATAAAAAAAATTTTGCCCATATCGCCCAGCTCTACTGTACATATACATAAAAATGTACATTTTGTTTTGGAGTCAAATGTGTTGGATAAA
This sequence comes from Danio rerio, assembly GCF_049306965.1. Classification (NCBI taxonomy): domain Eukaryota; kingdom Metazoa; phylum Chordata; class Actinopteri; order Cypriniformes; family Danionidae; genus Danio; species Danio rerio. The sequence goes on from NC_133179.1 coordinate 51,382,359, forward strand.
AATGGCAGATACATAATAATCCAAGGTAAACTTTTTAACATGTCTGTAGTCCTGTAGTGTCTGTAGACAATGAAAAACAATGAAAAAGATTTATTTTCAATTTTGCCTAGTCTCTTAGGAGGTGATTTAAATTGTTTTGCACCCAATTTTGGACCGCTCTAGCTCTTTGAGTAATTCATTAAGTTAGCCAGCACAATGTATCAACTCCTTTCTTCAGACTTAGTGTAAGTGACCCCTGAAGATTTAAATATCCACCTTCCAAGCAATTTTCCCTCTATTCACCAGTGCATCAAACCTTTTCCAGGATTGACCATTTTCTCCTGGACAAGCAGTTACTTCCCTTAATGTCAGAATTAGAGTATGGTAGTATTGTTATTTCGGACTAATGTCCAGTCTCACTAAAACTATGTTTTCCAGGCAATGTAATCCCACAACGTACATGGCGGTTTAACTCAAGACTCTTGGCAGACGACGATTTCTTAAAATTTATTGATGCTCAAATTGATTTCTTCCTTAAGACAAAGGAATCCCCAGAGATAAGTTATAGCATCCTATGGGATACTCAGAAACATATATATGAGGACAAATTTTAGATTAAGCTAGTGCAATTAAAATTTAAATAGTGAAAGTCAAAACGACTTACAGAGATTATAAATAAAATTAATACAATTGATCAGCTACTCTCAACATCACCTTCCGAAGAGCTCCATAAGAAAAGACTCCTTCTGCAAGAGGAATATGACTCCCTGACAGATGAAAATATCGAGGATCTCCACATAAGATCACGCTAGATTCATTGTGAACATGGGAAATGAGCTGGCAGGTTATTGTGTTACCAACTGACACAATCCTCAGCAGCTGGTTTTATAACAGCAGTTAGGAAGGATGATGGCAGTATTATTACTAATCAACAGAGAATTAATGATCAATTTAAAAACTTCTATAAAACTCTTTACAGCTCTGAGGTAAACAAGATTGAACGTATTGAGTTTTTTTTTTATTATTTAGAATAACCATCCCTCTGTGATTTAGATTAGTTGGCATTAGAAGGAAATTTAACACCTTATGAAATAAAATTGAAAACCGGAAAAGCACCAGGCCCCAATGGCTTCCCATCCGAGTTTTATAAGAAGTTTACTGCCAAGCTAACACCCCTGTTGAGCAAGGTATTTGCTGAAGCTCTTGTTTCGGAATCACTCTTTCCTTAGATGCCCATAAGGCATTTGATAGAATAGAGTAGATCTATTTTTTTACAGCGCTTAAAAAAAATTGGTTTTGATCCTGGATTCTGTTCCTTGGTTAAAATGTTATATTCTAGGCCCCAAGCATCCATTCAAACAAATAATATTATTTCTAAAGGCTTTCCACTCTCTAGAAGAACGAGACAGGGCTGCCCTCTGTTCTTTGACATTGCCATCGAACCTCTTGCAACTGTATTAAGGAACTCAGATGGCTTGCAAGGAATTTTCAGAGAGGGACACAAGCATAATTTCCAGCTAAATGCGGATGATCTTCTTTTTCTGTCAAATCTAGATGCATGCATTTCAAAAGCTCTTACAATAATTTCAGGATTTGTAAATGCTTCTGGAGACAAATTCAATCTAGCAAAGAGTGTCCTTTTCCCTATCAATGATAGAGCACAGCAAATGTCCTTCCAATCCTTTCCATTTTCAGTAAGTCCTGATAAATTTGTATAGTGAGTGTGACACGCAAATATAAGGATTTGTTCAATAATCATTTTAAAACGACATTAGTGCCCAAGGACGTTTTTAGTGCTCAAGGACACCTTACAAACAGTAGGAGAACAAGAAAAGCAACAACCTTAAGAAGGTAGAGAAAATGGGAGACTAATAATACATAAAATAATGACCAAAGACACGAGAACAAGTAAAGCCTAGTTCACACTACAGGATTTTAAACATCAGCAGATCGCTGTGCTGTTCACACTACATGACTTGACTTTGTGTCTTTTGATCTCTGTGGTGTTCACACTACGCAACACTCCGTGAACGATCCACAAGAGGGGGGTCACACACTACATGATCTGACAACAACTCATTCCCCATCAGCTCATTCAAGCTACCAAACCACAGCCAATGAAATTTTGAAGGAGGAGTCGTCAGAAAAAAGCTGAACACTATTGGCTGCTTGTGTGCTAATTACATCACTGACAGCTTTTCAAGCTTTGGAGAAAGCATTTAAAAACATTGTCAAATCAGCTGATTTATGAGCGGATTAATCACTCATCTGCAAGGTTTGAGTGGATAGATACACAGAGAGTTTTTAATTTTTGTAATTTTATAACTCTTTGAAATAAAACTAACATATTTATAACACCCTGCCGTTTTCTAACTATCAGTGTATTTCTTTCTGACATTGTTATTTTTTTTATTATTACAAAACAGTAAAGAACTGAGCATTTCTGCCTTAAATTACCATATTGGTCAAAATGACTGTATGCATGTCTGATACTTTTCGCTGTGACTTTAAATATGTGTGCATTTTCTTGCCTAGCAACTTCCTGCTAACATAAACAAAACTTTCTGATGGCAAAAACATCAATTTACTTCAGATATCTTTCAAAACAGCAGATTCTGTGCTGTTAAATAGCTCCTGTTTGAAAGTGAAAATGAAAGCCAAGACCTTTAAGTGTTTTAGTATTTTAACTACATATTTATAGGCTGTATTACCAAAAAATATTATATTATATTTTTAGGTAATGGTGTCATTAAATATGATGCCAGACATTCAAAGCTTAATTTTAATATCTCAATAACAGGTTTGAATGTAAATATGTTGTGACAGTATGGCGTTTTATATGAGAACGGTCAGAATGAGCAGTATGGTAATTCTAATAGTTACAGAATTCTAGTTCCACTGTTAATATAGCCTACTCTCGTGTCTGTGTTAACACAGAATGAAGCGAGGGCACTGATGCCCATTCTGACCAATCACAGATGTTTCTGCTGAGCTCCTGAACACACAGCCATTCAGCTCATGCTGATATTCTCTCTCATTGGCTGCAGCTCGTCACTACATCTGACCACACGTGGGGTTGAGTCGGCCGACTGCTCTGGAATATTTAGCATGCTAAATGTTGGATTTCCGTCTGCGAGGTGTCGGCGACGCATCAGCGAGCCTCGTTGATGCATTGCTCAGTAGTTCACACATAAAGAGCGACGAGCGCCGAGCACCCGCAAATTTCTTCCGGATCACAGCCCGATCTGTCGGCGAGCTCGTTAACTTCCAAATCGGGCTCAAATCAGGCTTAAAATCCTCTAGTGTGAACTAGGCATAACAAGAAAGAAATTCATTCCTGTCTTTCAATGAGTGCTTATGTGCGTTTAGGAGAACTAGGCAGCACACTCAGGGCCGCAAGATGGATTTAATTTAGTATTCTTATTATTAAAATATATCTGAATGAGGATCAAATGACTGAGTTGGTCTTTGAGAATGAAAACCAACCTGTTTGTTCCTGCAGAGCTTCCTGTTTGACTGTGAATGTTTCTTCAATCTTCACATCCTCACTCTCCTCTTTTATAAACGCCATCTTTATAACAGTGTGGAGATCAGTCGCTTCAGTAGGAGTTTTTCTCTGTGTTTGGACACTTTATCCTGTTTAAAATGTACAAAACAATAAAAATATCCTGTTTAAAATAAATAAAACAATAAACAGAAGCAAAATAACTTCTCTTCAACACTTGCTTTATATGAGAGTCATTAACAAACAGAAATCAGATAAGTCTGATCAAGAAACAATAGCCACTGATCAGCTGATTAAAACTAGTACTCCATTTCTTATATATAGTGATGTATATTTATAATGGAATGACATTGTGCTATTCAATCAATGAAACTTTCATTAAAACACTTATTACACACTTTTACTTTATTCAAGTATCTTCTTAATTGTTTTGTTTGTTTTATTTATCTTATTGTCTGTTTATAGCACTTTTTTGCACAAGACAAATTTCCTCTCCGGAACAAAAAGTTTATCCTATCTTTATTAAAAAAATAGACCTCATTACTGTAAGTTTTAGTAAACAGTACTACATTGTATAAGGGTTAAAATAATATTGTCAACAGGTACATAATTTAGCACTGAATGAAAACACTGAAACTTTAATCAATCGCTATATATAAGGCTAAACGCTTTAAAACAAACCTTTCTCCAGTTGAATCACAGCGCGAGAGCGGCGCGGGCTTATGACGTCACAAGTCACGCCAAAATAAAAGTCTTTTTTTTAACCTTTTTTGCCACTTACTCTTAGTCATGAGTCATGACTTATTATATATAGTTTTTCTCTGCGTTTGGACACTTTATCCTGTTAAAAATTAACAAAGCAATAAAATGTCCTGTTTAAAATAAATTAAACTATGAACAGAAACAAAATAACTTCTCTTCAACAGTTTTTTTATATGAAAGTAATTAACAAAAAGAAATCCGGTAAGTCCGAGCAAGAAACAACAGCCACAAATAAGCTGATTAAAACTAGTACTCCATTTCTTATATATAGTGATGTATACTTAGAATGAAGTGAAATTATGCTAATTAATAAATTAAACCTTCATTAAGACACTTAATACACGCACGTTGTTCAATAGTCCTACTTTGAGTAAAATAGTATTACGTTGTATAAAGGGTTAAAATAATATTGTCAACAGCAGGTACATCATTTAGTATTGGATGAAAAACCTGAAACTTTAATCAATCGCTTTATATATCTGTGTAAAAGCTTTAAAACAAACCTTTCTCCAGTTGAATAACTTTTTTTCTATTAATGCTTAAACTGACAATTCAAGCACATCATAACAAAGTCAGACAGATCTTTAAAAAGAGCAATAATTTACATAGTCATAAGAAAAAATATCTAAAATCACATACAAATACAAATAATACCATTAGACAGAAAGAGAAAAATATTAATAGATTTAGACTAATAATACTAATACTAAAATTAATAAATTAAACAAACAAAATTTAATGAATGAAATTACAATGACACTTAACCAAATAACCGTAAGGAAAGCAAAATTGAGCATCTTCTTTAAATACATCTGCATAATATTTCAGGAATCTTAGATTTGTTTTGTATTATTCTTAATAATATAAAGTGATTTTAGGAGGAAGTTAAATTCTATTCTAAAATGAACAAAGGATAGGTAATTATTTGTGAATTTCTGTTTGTGAATGAAAAGTTTGCCATATAAGATTTAAAAAAAAGTATGATGCGTTCCAGATATTTAGCTTTTGGGTCTTTTAAAGTCTTTTAGATTAAAGCAATTTACAGCATTGGCAGAAGCAGATATATGAGAATTTAGAAGTGACCAAAAATGCTTGGATATTGGACAATCAAAAAACATTTAATAGTGCAGGGGTGGCCAACCCTGTTCCTGGAGAGCCACCTTCCTGCAGATTTCAGTTGCAACCCATATCTAACACACCTGCCTGTAATTATCACGTGGTGTTCAGGTCTTAGTTTATTGCTTCAGGTGTGTTTGATATGGGTAGCAACTGAAATCTGCAGCAAGGTGGCTTTACAGGAACAGGGTTGGCCACCCCTGTAGTAGTGTTTCCTCTGCTTGTTTGCAGAAAGAACAGGAGCTGTCGATGTCCAAAAAACTGTAAATACTAAATTTTATAGGGTAGATTTTATGGAAAATTTCAAAATGCATTTCTTTTGCCTTGTTGTAAAATGCAATATTTCCCAGGTAAAAGCCAGGTTCTATTACAGTCTATATCCTTAACCAAAGACCTCCAGTAAAACTTTCCTCTAGACGAAATTTTCCTTTTACATTGGAAAATTTGACGCACAAAGCTATTGTTACGTTTCTTATCTAACAGACTAACATCTTCTAAAAGCAAATTTACAGTTAAATGTACAGTGACTTTTAACTAGGTGAACTAAACCAGGTGATATTGCCTTAACAACTTTATTAAATTCATTAGGAGGAGTTGGAAAATAGTGGTAGGTTATAAATGGTTCACGAAAGAATGTTTCCTGCATCATCAAACAAGCAAAGGATCCATTTAATATTATTTTGAAACCGACTTTGGAAAAATAACAATTTGTTTCTGATTGTAATATCTCGGATATTCCATAAGAATAATCGGTGAGGAGAAAATTGTGAACATAACCAAGCTTCCAAGCAAGCAGACATTGCTGGTGGAATGTAGACAAAGCTAAAGATAGCTTGTAGGGAAGATAATTAAATTTAAGAAGAAACAAAAGACTACAGATTTTGTTAAAAAAAAGTAGTTGGGAATAAAAAAAAAATAAATAGACGTTGGATTGGTTAGGCATCTCTTTATCCAATTAATTTTAAAAATATATATGGTGTCAGAAAAATCTAATAAATTTACACTCCCTCTGCTTTACTTTAAGAAAGAACTTCCTTTTTTAATTTAAAAGGTTTGTTCTTCCAGATAAATTTCAAGAAAACAGTATTAATTTCTTTGGCCACTTTGTTTTCAACAAATAAAGATAAAGTCGGATATACAAAATGAGAAAGACCCTCTTTCATATAATGACAGGTACCATTGTAGCCAGCAATTAAGAATATTTTTAGTTTTGCTGATCCTAGACAAAAAAAAAAAAAAAAAAAAAAAAAAAATCAAGTGCTGTCTCACTAAAAGATTTTAATAACATAAATAAACAACCATTTAATTGTAGATTCAACAAGGATATCTTCTATATATTCCTAACTCAAATTATGAACAGGGATTATCTCACATTTGGAGATATTCAGCTTTAGACCAGAAACACTTGAGATGTCAGAAATTTAATTTAAAGCCTTTCATACGTTTGAGTCATCTTTTAGAAATAAAGTGGTGTCATCTGCCAATTGTGAAATCTTAATCTCCCTTTCAAAAACAGAATTTTTTTTCAAATCTTGATTTTGCACAATGCTTAAGGACTAATAAAAACTAATAAAAATGAAAAGGAAGAGATTGGAGAGTCCTGCCTAATACCACACAAAATATCAAATCCATTAGAAGTATTAAAATTAACAATCACTTAACTATTGATTCCTTAGCCATAGTGTTAACAAAAGTTTCCCCAAATCCAAATAACCTCAATGCTTTAAACAGAAACTGGTGCTCAACCGTATCAAAGGCTTTATAAAAATCAAGAAAAAGAATGAGACCATCTGAATGAATAGAATCAGCATAATCGAGCAAATCCAAAACTAAGGTTATGTTATTAGAAACATGGCAGCCTTTTATAAACCCAGACTGAGTTTCAGAAATAATAGAATCAAGATTTGTTTTTAATCTGTTGGCAAAGTCTTTTTTTTTTCAGTATTTTTTGCCACTCACTGTTCCAGTCATGACATAATACATTTCTCCTTCATTTTCCTCCTCACACAACATCTGCTATCTCTCTCACATACAAAGACTTTCAGTATTTGAAGTTGATCAAAACTTTTACTCCAAACATTAACACAATTTTGTTTAATTTATATAATCCACTAAGACTAAGTGTTGAAAGATTGAATCACTCCTATATGGACGTAATGCGAAATAACATTCTGATGTTTTGCAGTAATTATTAAAGTTCACATACTCTGTAAGACATATTATATTAAAATGATGGGCAAATCTGTATATTTTAATTGGGTTCCTGCCCACGTAGGTGTCGAAGGCAATGAAAAGGCGGACATTCTGGCCAAACAAGCTCTCAGAATTAGTAAAGTAGATCTAGAAGTCCCACTGAGTAAAGCAGAAGCTCAAATCAAATTAAGAACAATCAGTATGGCAATTATACTGGGATAACAATGAAACAGGCAGACAGCTATAAAATATACATAAACAAGTCGTTGCTGGAAGGAGGGAGAACAGAAATCATAGGGAAGTACGATTATAACTCAGATGAGAATAGGTCATACTGGACTCAACCATATTTTATATAAAATAGGGAAACACCTAACTGGACAATGTATACACTGTAATCAACAAGAAACAATATGACATGTTTTATTCCACTGTAGTAAATATAATAAAGAACGATACGATCTTATTCAATCAGTTAAAAAGAGCAAACTTCAGGATTTCACATTGGCAGGTTTATTAGGGAATAAATCTAGTGAGGTATATGACGATATAATTAAATTTGTTTAAGATACCCATTTAGAGGAAACAATATAGAGATAATATAAACTAAGGAATTATTTGTTAGCCCACTCCACCCCACATTTTTTATTTATTCATTTATTTTATTTTTTCATTTTCATCCCTCTTTCCTCCCACTCTTCCCCACCCCTCTATTTTTACACTTCAGTTATTGTTCAACCATTCCAGTCGGAGGCAGTAATGCACCTACAAGTCTGGTTGCCAACCGCCAGTAAAACCCAAAGAAAAAGAAGAAGAAACCGATTAATTAAAGTTTTAGGTTTTTCATCTGATACTAAATTATGAACCTGCTGTTGACAATATTATTTTAACCCTTTATACAACGAAGTACTATTTTACTCACAGTAATGACGACTATTGAACAACGTGTGAGTAATAAGTGTCTTACTGAAGCTTTAATTTATTAAACAGTATAATGTCATTCCATTCTAAGTTTACATCACTATATATAAGAAATGTAGTTGTGTTACTAGTTTTAATCAGCCAATTTGTGGCTATAGTTTCTTGCTCAGACTTATCTGATTTATTTTTGTTAATTACTCTCATATAAGAAGAGAAGTTATTTATTTTCTTTCTGTTCATTGTTTTATTAATTTTACATTTTTATTGCTTTGTTAATTTTAAACAGGATAAAGTGTCCAAACGCTGAAAAAAACTATATATATGAGTCATGACTAGTTAGAAGAACTAAAACGTGTAGTAGTAATGAATACTTTTTACATGAAGGAGACCTATTTTACCTCCTTTTCTGTAAAGTTTCAGCTCCAAACACTCATTAGATTATTTGTTTTACCTTTTAGAATGTTGAGATTTTTGCTTTAAGTCTTAGTGGATTAAAAAGTTTTTTTAATTGTCTTAAAATGTTTAGAGTAAAGGTTTTGATCAACTCCAAATACTGAATATATGTGCGTCTGTGAGAAAGTGGAAACGAAGGAGAAATGTATCAATAAGTCATGACTGCAACAGTAAGTGGCAAAAAAGGTTTAAAAAGACTTTTATTTTGGCGTGACGTCATAAGCCTGCGCCATTTCAGAGCTGTGATTCCACTGGAGAAAGGTTTGTTTTAAAGCGTTTACACTTATATAAACCGATTGATTAAAGTTTCAGTTTTTTTTCATTCAGTGCTAAATTATGTACCTGCTGTTGACGATATTAGTGTCAATATTAGCATAGTACAATTGTTTGAATAAAGATAGGATAAACTTTTTGTCCTCAAGAGGAAATTTGTCTTGTGCAAAAAAGTGCTACACATTGCTGTAAGCCAGGCGTGTCCAAACTACGGCCCGCGGGCCATCTGCGGCCCGCAATCAGTTTTGTGGTGGCCCGCGAGGCTTTTTATAAATATCAATAGAATCTGGCCCGCTATACAAAAATGAACGTAATTCAATAAATAACCACCGGGTGTCGCTATTACATGCATTCAATTAAACAGCAGTTCTTGATATGAGCTATCTATCTATCTATCTATCTATCTATCTATCTATCTATCTAATATTTTTTCTTCTGGAGAAAGACTTATTTGTTGTATTTCGGCTAGAATAAAAGCGGTTTTAATTTTTTTATGAACCATTTAAGGTCAAAATTATTAGCCCCTTAAGTCTTCAGAACAAACCATTGTAATAAAATAACTTGCCTAATTACCTTAACTTGTAACTTGATTAACCTAGTTAAGTCTTTAAATGTCACGTATAGAAGTGTCTTAAAAATATGTAGTCAAAAATTATTTACTGTCATCATGGCAAAGATAAAATAAATCAGTTATTAGAAATGAGTTACTAAAACTAATATGTTTAGAAATGTGTGGAAAAAAATCTTCTCTCCGTTAAACAGAAATTGGGGAAAAAATAAACGGGGTAACAATTCTGACTTCAACTGTATATATATATATATATATATATATATATATATATATATATATATATATATATATATATATATATATATGCGTGTCTGTGTGATGTGTGTAAAATTTGGCCCGCGACAACGTTTTTTTTGCATCTGGCCCTCGGCCCAAAAAGTTTGGACACCCCTGCTGTAAGCAGACAATAAGCTAAATATAACAAACAAAACAATTAACATACATAAAGAATAAAGTTAAAAAAAAAGTTACAGAGATGTGTGTAATAAGTTTAACAACTTTATTAAAGGTTTATTTATTAAATAGTATATTGTCATTCCATTCTGAGTTTACAACTATATAAGAAATGGAGTAATGTTACTAGCTTTAATCAGGTCATTTGTTTGTGGCTATTGTTTCTTGCTCAAACTTACCTGATTTCTTATTGTTAATCACTCTCCTATAAAGAAACTGTTGAAGTAAGTGTCAAGAAGTTATTTTGTTTCTGTTCATTGTTTTATTTATTTTAAACAGGATAAAGTGTCCAAACGCAGAGAAAAACTCCTGTTAAAGCGACTGATCTCCACACTGTTATAAAGATGGCGTTTATTAAAGAGGAGAGTGAAGATGTGAAGATTGATGAAACATTCACAGTCAAACAGGAAGATTTGCAGGAACAAACAGGTTGGTTTTTATTCTCAAAGACCAACTCGGTCATTTAATCCTCATTCAGATATATTTTAATAGTAAGAATATTAAATAAATCCATCTTGCAGCCCTGAGTGTGCTGCCTAGTTCTCCTAAATGCACATAAGCACTCAAGTACTATGTTTCCATCCAAAAATGCAAATTAACTTTATGCTCAAAACTGGATTTTTCCATTCAAATGAAATCAGCTCACTTTTATTGTCACATCATCAGCAGCACGTGTGCTATGATGAGTGAAAAGCTTAGGTGCTGGCTCCAGACAGTACAAAATATAGACAGTTTAAATACAACAACTGTGCAAAATACAGACAGTGCAAATACAACGACAAAGAGTCAAAGCGAACAAAATCATCACTTCCTGATTAACTGGCGCCAAATATCAACAATGAAAAGGGAATTTGCTGCGAAAAGAGAAGCTGCATCAATAGCTGCGTTTCCACTATCATGCCTAAAGTGAGCGAGCCAAGGCCAGTCACGTTTCCACTGTCACTTCCGGGGCCAAAGCGGGGCTTTCTCGGGACCAGCGGACGGCCGTTTTCAGCCCGCCGAATACCTTGGGCCAAAGAGGGCTAGCTGGGGCGGAGTGAAAGGAGAGGCAGACACTAGTTTTCCGATCACACACGAGTACATGCACCAAACAAACAACCAAATAAAAAAATAAGGGAAAGAAAACATCTAGCCATTTAGGCTGGGGTCTTTTTGTGTATAATCGCCCTTTTGTTTCCCTTTTAAATGTAAGGCTGTTGCATAAAATAATAAAGTTTTCATTTATAAGTGACTTTGCTGCATCCTCCTTAATGTTTCAATAACGCATAATAATCTACACACCATATTAAAGACACAGCAGACAGTAAAGGTTTTTGAGAGTTTTTGTTAAGTTTAAAAGGTGTTTGTGCGTGTTTAGATGCCTGTTTGTGAATGTGAGACCGAGCAAAAGAGCGCTCTCTTCACAGCTCTGTTGATGCTGCGAGCGGCTTCTGTTTTTATTTATTTTGAAGATAATACACAACATAAATACAACAGAAAGACATTCAACTTTACAAATTTCGTGTCCATTTTTGTAGACTCAAAAACAATAGTCATATCCTAATAAAATATAAGATATATTGAAATAATTTAAATAATTACAAATGTCGCATATAATAAAATCATATAAAATAAATAAACCAATATAAAACAAATAAAATCTAGCTATAATAATTTAGGTAGCCTATAAACAGTACATAAATCAAACCATTTAAACCCATTTTAAACTTTCATTTTACAAAATCCTATCTGTAAAAAAGATTTTAGATATTTTCTAAAACAATAAACACCGGAGGAGGTTTGAAATATTATTTATAAAGTATATGGATACAATGATATTAATCAAATCATGTAAACAGAGCATTTTATGGGTGAGTGAAAGCAGAAACTTGGCTACCTTTTTTTTCTGTCATGCATGCATTATCTGCCTGATTCCCGCTGAAGTGGGCGGGTTGTGTGACGTTTGATTTGGAGGACGTTCTGGGGGCGGGGTTTTCATGACACGCTGCGAGGTACTAGCCCGACAGTGGAAACGCAACATAATTTCTGCCTCACTGTTCAACCCCCCCTTGCGATTGGCCCGGCCCTGCTCGATAAAAGCCCTGGCTTGCTCATGCCCGACAGTGGAAATGCGGCTAATCTTTTCTTCATCTAATAAATGACTTGCGCCTCAAAGGGTAATCCTGAAACGCAGTGAACGCGTAGTGGCGTTTAAAGGTATCAGACACGAAGATGCTCTTAATTCTGGAGGTCATGAATAATATAATAACACTAATACTTAAACTGTAAAGCGTTTAAGAATGACCAAAACAAGAGTTCAGATGTTTTATAATGTACTGAGCCGTCTGGTTTGTCCATTCATACACATTTGTATCATCACATGATCTCTTATAACAAAATCACATGACCTTTTTCAATGCACATACTGGAGTTTGTATCGTGTTTTCCATCGTGATTTTTCATCTTTTCTTATCGAATAAAACGTTTATCCTACTCAGTTATGCGCATACGTTGTTGTTTTTTTGCATCATGGTGTTTCCATAAACCGTTTTTTTTATGTGCATAAAAATAGGTGGATGGAAACATAACTATTGAAAGACAGGAATGAGTTTCTCTCTTGTTACTTGTTCTCGTGTCTTTTGTCATTATTTTATTTATTATTAGTCTCCCATTTTCTCTACCTTCTTAAGGTTATTGCTTTTCTTGTTCTCCTACTGTTTGTAAAGCGTCCTTGAGCACCAGCGCTATATAAAATAAATAAAAACAACTAATAATAAAAAAAAACTTAAACTGAGCAGAAGATATTTGACCTACAGTATTCTCATAGAAGATATCTGCTATTACAGTGATGGTGTAGGCTTAGTACTTTCCATTTGCATATGTCACATTGATCCAAGTTAACTTTTTTTTCATCGACTTCTTTATGGGTTTTAACTTGTTTCTAGTAGTTGTTTCTAGTTCTCACAGATAGTATCTGAGTTAGAATTACATCATTATTATAATAATTAATTATCAGGGCTATTGTGTTTAAACAGGGTTTCTGCAGGTCTTAAAATGTCGTAAATTCCAAAATCAAAATTTTTGGTCTGAAAAAGTCTTAAAAATTTACTGAAATATTGTGTTGTAGGTCTTTATTTTTTTTAAACAAGTCTTCATTTTCCTTCATTTTCCTTTGTTCATGTTTTGCTACCCAATCAGGCCAAAACCCACACAATCACTATCAATCCATTTCAATAAAACTTTCAACTTTTTATTCAAAAATGTCATTTTTAACTCTATTTATTATAATGGTTGAAGTATTTTCCTCACAATAACATTTGTTTAAACGTGCTCCATGTATTTACTGCTGAAGACACCGAGGACAGATTGTTGTGTAGATTTAGTTTGTTATAGTTTTTAAAACATTTGTTCATATTTAGGAAAAAAGTGTGTGGATACAAGTAAAGCTTGCTTGTTATTACACACAATTTAAAATCTTTTGCAAAGAAATATCTATTATATATATATATTTTTAAATGTATTATTGTATTATTAAATGTATTAAATTATCATTTTTTTAATAGGGCAAATTAAAATCTTTTTCATCTGGGCTATTTGAAAAATTCCATAGCCTTTAGCCCTTTATAAGTCTATAATTGTCATAATGGTCTTAAAAATGTCTTTAAAAGTCTTACATTTAACTTGGTGAAACCTGCAGAAACTCTGGTTTAAAGTATGTAAAAAAAAACATGCATGCCACTGATATTAAATATGCTGAATGAAATGGACACTAAAGTAATTAATTATTATAAAACATTGTACAGTATTCTAAACTATATGATGTTGCTGCAGGGCGAAGTGAGATTAAATGAACAAACTATTGTTGAATGATAACGTTTAACATTGCACTGACTACAACTGGCCAACAAACTAGTCTAAAAATGACTTTTGCTGCTTAAGAAATAGATTACAGCATGCTGATGATATGCAGAGATTTGAGTGTAAAGTTCGTCAGTATTGACCATATTCTTCATATACCAGCAGGCGCCGCCATTGGAATCTTTTTGCTCTTGACTTTTATTAAAGAATTAATTTTAGATACTAAAAACAGTGTTATGCTGCTGAGGCATGGGACGATAACTGTTTTCAAGGTATACCGCAGTTTGAAAAAAAGTTGAGTTTTTAAAACCGCTAATATTTTCTGCTGTACTGTTCATTGCTATATGTAAGGTTTTTTTTTTTTTTACATTTTGTTTTAAGTTTTTCAGGACAACAGTATCTCCAGCAGAAAAGATCTCCAAAGATGCCATTTTAAATTGTAAAGAAATCTGTGTTTATGAAACAAATGAAGCCTGACATGTTTACTGCTCTTAAATACTTTAAAAGTTTCTCAAAAGAAAATATTTTGTGTTCTAAGAGGAAAATGTGTCTGTTTACCCAGACATTTAAAAGAATATATTTTAGAGGAGTAATCACAGTACCATGAAACTGTGATATTTTTTATTCAAGGTTATCATTATTCAAGGAGAAGCACTTTAGCAGCATCTAGAACAGCAGCCTGTAAGTACATTTAAGATTTGTTTCAGTTGTTGTGTATGGTTTGAGGACTTGTTTCCAGCTGTTTGTGTAAAGTTGTAGGACATTTAAACTTGCTTTCAGTTGTGTATAATACTAGAAGTTGTTTAGCCACTGTTTCCTTGGTTACTATAAGAGCTTGTGCAGCGAACGCAGACGCGGTTTCGCGTCGTCCGCCTCAGTTTCGGCCCTTGTTTTGACTCGGGAGGCGTGTCCAAACGCCAGGTAACCACTATATAGTGAGCACGGTAGCATTAGTCGGCAGGAGAAGCACTTTAGCAGCATCTAGAACAGCAGCCTGTAAGTACATTTAAGATTTGTTTCAGTTGTTGTGTATGGTTTGAGGACTTGTTTCCAGCTGTTTGTGTAAAGTTGTAGGACATTTAAACTTGCTTTCAGTTGTGTATAATACTAGAAGTTGTTTAGCCACTGTTTCCTTGGTTACTATAAGAGCTTGTGCAGCGAACGCAGACGCGGTTTCGCGTCGTCCGCCTCAGTTTCGGCCCTTGTTTTGACTCGGGAGGCGTGTCCAAACGCCAGGTAACCACTATATAGTGAGCACGGTAGCATTAGTCGGCAGGAGAAGCACTTTAGCAGCATCTAGACCAGCAGCCTGTAAGTACATTTAAGATTTGTTTCAGTTGTTGTGTATGGTTTGAGGACTTGTTTCCAGCTGTTTGTGTAAAGTTGTAGGACATTTAAACTTGCTTTCAGTTGTGTATAATACTAGAAGTTGTTTAGCCACTGTTTCCTTGGTTACTATAAGAGCTTGTGTAGCGAACGCAGACGCGGTTTCGCGTCGTCCGCCTCAGTTTCGGCCCTTGTTTTGACTCTCGAGGCGTGTCCAGCTGAATTCAATCAGCTAGTGCTTTGGGGTTATATAAACAACTAGTTCACCGCGGCAGCGGTCGCGGCAGCCTCGTGTGAAGACCGCCTCGTGTGAAGACCGACGAGGGTAAAGACCATCGACTCTACCTGCGCGACTCCACCGAGCAAAGACACCAACAAAGCACTTGAGTACTTTACTTTCTTGTTTTACTTTACACTTATTTTTTGTTGTCAGGGCACTTTTATTATGTGTTTTCTAATTCCTGTTGTTACTAACACTCGCAAAACACGGGAGGTACGCTGCAGGCGTAATCCTCACAACCTTCGTTCAATACATGTATCTACTATTTCACAACTCTCTCTCTCCGTGGGCCTCTGGAACTGTCAATCAGCTGTTAACAAGGCTGATTTTATTACCTCCATAGCTACATATTCTGACTATAATCTCATGGCTCTAACTGAGACCTGGTTGAGGCCGGAGGACACTGCTACACATGCTACTCTTTCTGCTAATTTCTCTTTTTCCCACACTCCTCGTCAGACAGGGAGAGGGGGTGGGACTGGACTACTAATTTCCAAAGAATGGAAATTTACTCTGATACCGTCCCTGCCAACAATCAGCTCCTTTGAATTCCATGCAGTCACCATTATCCACCCCTTCTACATAAATGTGGTTGTCATCTACCGCCCACCAGGTAAATTAGGTCACTTCCTAGATGAACTGGATGTTCTTCTCTCATCTTTTTCTAATTTTGCCACTCCCTTATTGGTGCTAGGTGACTTCAACATTTACGTTGACAAACCGCAAGCTGCAGACTTTCAGACTTTGCTTGCCTCTTTCGACCTAAAAAGAGCACCTACTTCTGCTACCCACAAATCAGGTAATCAGCTAGACCTTATTTACACACGACACTGCTTCACTGATCAAACAATAGTAACTCCACTACAAATATCTGATCATTTCCTTCTGTCTCTCAACATCCACATTACTCCTGAGCCGCCACACACTCCAACACTGGTTACCTTTCGCAGAAACCTACGATCTCTCTCACCCAATAGACTATCCACCATTGTTTCAGACTCTCTTCCTCCATCTCGCAAACTCTCTGCACTTGATACGAACAGTGCCACTAATACACTCTGCTCCACACTAGCATAATGTCTAGACCGATTATGTCCTCTTGCATCCAGGCCAGCCCGTGCCAGTCCTCCTGCACCCTGGCTCTCGGATGCTCTCCGTGAGCATCGCTCAAAACTTCGGGCTGCAGAGAGAATTTGGCGGAAAACTAAAAATCCTGCACATCTCTTAACATACCAAACTCTTCTGTCCTCTTTCTCAGCTGAGGTTACTTCTGCAAAGCAGACGTATTACCGTCTGAAAATCAACAATGCCACTAATCCTCGCCTACTTCTTAAAACATTTTCCTCCCTCCTCTATCCTCCTCCTCCACCCGCATCCTCCACACTTACTACTGATGACTTTGCTACATTCTTTTGCACCAAAACTGCAAAAATCAGTGCTCAATTTGCTGCACCTACAACAAACACGCAAGATACAACACCAACACCACACACACTAACCTCTTTTTCTCAGCTCTCTGAGTCTGAGGTGTCCAAACTTGTGCTATCTAGCCATGCAACCACCTGTCCACTCGATCCCATTCCCTCTCATCTCTTGCAAGCCATCTCTCCTGCAGTCATACCAACACTGACTCACATAATTAACACATCTCTTGACTCTGGTTTATTCCCCACTACATTTAAGCAGGCTAGGGTAACCCCACTGCTAAAGAAACCCAACCTGGACCATACGCTACTTGAAAACTACAGACCAGTATCCCTGCTTCCATTCATGGCCAAGATTCTGGAGAAAGTAGTGTTCAATCAAGTTCTGGACTTTCTTACTCAAAACAATCTCATGGACAACAAGCAATCCGGCTTTAAGAAAGGCCACTCAACTGAGACTGCCCTGCTCTCGGTCGTGGAGGATCTCAGACTGGCTAAAGCAGACTCTAAATCATCAGTCCTCATTTTGCTGGACTTGTCAGCTGCTTTTGACACTGTCAACCACCAGATCCTGCTATCTACGCTTGAGTCACTGGGCGTTGCGGGTACTGTTATACAATGGTTCAGATCTTACCTCTCTGACAGGTCATTCAGGGTGTCTTGGAGGGGAGAGGTGTCCAACCTACAGCATCTAAACACTGGGGTACCTCAAGGCTCTGTTCTTGGGCCACTTCTCTTCTCCATCTACACATCATCTCTAGGACCAGTCATCCAGAGACATGGATTCTCCTACCACTGCTATGCTGATGATACCCAGCTATACCTCTCTTTTCATCCTGATGATCCCTCGGTTCCAGCTCGTATCTCAGCCTGCCTGTTGGATATTTCACACTGGATGAAAGATCATCATCTTCAGCTGAACCTCGCAAAAACGGAAATGCTTGTAGTTTCTGCCAACCCGACTCTACACCATAACTTTTCAATCCAGATGGATGGGGCAACCATTACTGCATCCAAAATGGTGAAAAGCCTTGGAGTAACGATTGATGACCAACTAAACTTCTCTGACCACATTTCTAGAACTGCTCGATCGTGCAGATTTGCACTCTATAACATCAGAAAGATCCGACCCTTCTTATCTGAACATGCAGCTCAACTCCTTGTTCAAGCTCTTGTTCTCTCCAAACTAGATTACTGCAACTCTCTACTAGCTGGGCTTCCAGCTAACTCTATCAAGCCTCTTCAACTGCTCCAGAATGCAGCAGCACGAGTCGTCTTTAATGAACCTAAACGAGCACATGTCACTCCGCTGCTAGTCCGTTTGCACTGGCTGCCAGTTGCTGCTCGCATCAAATTCAAAACTCTGATGTTTGCCTACAAAGTGACTTCTGGCCTTGCTCCTTCTTATCTGCTCTCGCTTCTGCAGATCTATGTGCCCTCCAGAAACTTGCGTTCTGTGAATGAACGTCGCCTCGTGGTTCCATCCCAAAGGGGGAAGAAATCACTTTCGCGAACGCTCACGCTCAATCTGCCCAGTTGGTGGAATGAACTCCCTAACTGCATCAGAACAGCAGAGTCACTCGCTATTTTCAAGAAACGACTAAAAACTCAACTATTTAGTCTCCACTTCACTTCCTAATCTGCAATTGCCACTTTGAATATCACACTAACTGTACAAAAAAAAAAATACTAATACTTCCCTTCTTAGACTTTACAGACCTGAAACTTGCCTTTAGTACTTATTTATTGTTGCTTTTAGTTGTGTAAATTACTTCCTTGTCCTCATTTGTAAGTCGCTTTGGATAAAAGCGTCTGCTAAATGACTAAATGTAAATGTAAATGTAAACTAATATGAGGATCAGAATGGATTTGCATTGTAAACATTAAATAACAGTCAAAAAGGTGTTTTTTTTTTATTTTATACAAGAAGTTTTTTGTTATAATTGTTACTCTTTTAAATCATTCTGCATAAATCCGTAATTTTTTTTTTTTTTTTTTTTTTTACAAAATTCTACTCAGAAATAGCAAATAAATCTGTCTAGCTCTAATCATTTTTTTCCGGAGATCTTCTCTTTAAAAAAGTTTATGTAATAATGAAATACAAATGTTTGATCTTCCTCCATGAGATCATTAAAGCAACTCTGAATAGTTAAAGGAGTCTTTTCCTTTCCCCTAAGGACAAATCACTCCTCATGGGAACATCAAAAATTACATGCACACTCACACACAATAATACAGTGTCTTTTACTGTCCTCTACACAGGCTACAGTGGTGTAAACTCACTGTTCAGTGCTGTGAGAGTTTGTCTTCAGCTCTACAATCCTCAAACTGTGTGCTGAGAGAGCTGGACCTGAGTAACAATGACCTGCAGGATTCAGGAGTGAAGAAACTCTCTGATGGACTGAAGAGTCAACACTGTAAACTGGACACACTGAGGTAAAATAAAAACATTTCCATCAAATAAATGCTGCCACAAATGACTTTTACATTGTGAAATGCAGTAAAGTCTGATGAGGTAATGAGCATATGCTGTAATGTATTTTATTTCTATTTATTTATTGTGAATATTTTATATTTCAATTGTAAAGTCAAATATGAGAAACCCTGTTTATATCAGATATAATATTGCTCTTTTGTGTCATTTCTGCTGAAATGATCATTGATTGGTGTTCTTTGGTGTTTTTGGGGTGTCTCTAAATGAGCTGTGTTTCTGCAGATGTTCAGCCCATCACTGCGTCTCTTTATTTACTGATGTTAATGTGTGTAAAGTTATATTCAGTCAGTTTTATATTAGTTTCAGTAATATTATTGACTAATATGAAGATGTTGATGTGATTTATTTACAATTCAGTTTGTAAAGTCATATTTTCTGTCTGTTAATATTATATGAGAGACTTGGTTTGTTTAACAAATATGAGGATCTAAATGGATTTGCATTGTAAACATTAAATAACAGTTAAAAAGGTGTTTTTTTTATTTTATACAATAAGTTTTATGTTATAATTGTTACTCTTTTAAATCATTCTGCTTAAATCTGCAGATTTATTTATTTATTTTTTTTTTACAAAATTCTTCTTAGAAATAGGAAATAAATCTGTCTTGCTCTACTCATTTTGGTCCAGAGATCTTCTCTTTAAAAAAGTTTATGTAATAATGAAATACAAATGTTTAATCTTCCTCTATGTGACAATTAAAGCAACTCTGAAAAGTTAAAGGAGTCTTTTCCTTTTCCCTGAGGAGAAATCACTCATCATGGGAACATCAATAATTACATGCACACTCACACACAATAATACAGTGTCTTTTACTGTCCTCTACACAGGCTACAGTGCAGTAAACTCACTGTTCAGTGCTGTGAGAGTTTGTCTTCAGCTCTACAATCCTCAAACTGTGTCCTGAGAGAGCTGGACCTGAGTAACAATGACCTGCAGGATTCAGGAGTGAAGCTTCTCTCTGATGAACTGACGAGAAACTGTAAACTGGAGACACTAAGGTCTGAGTTCAAACAACTAATTGATTGATTGATTGATTTTGATTTTACATCAGATGAATGACTGAAAGCCCGCGGTTAATGTAATCTGTGTTCTTCTTTCTCAGATTGGCCATGTGTAATCTCACTGTTCAGTGCTGTGAGAGTTTGTCTTCAGCTCTACAATCCTCAAACTGTGTGCTGAGAGCTGGACCTGAGTAACAATGACCTGCAGGATTCAGGAGTAAAGCTTCTCTCTGATGGACTGAAGAGTCAACACTGTAAACTGGAGAAACTGAGGTCTGAGTTCAAACAACTGATTGATTGATTGATTGATTGATTGAATAATTGATTGATTTTGATTTTACCTTAAATGAATGACTGAAATCCCGCTGTTAATGTAATCTGTGTTCTTCTTTCTCAGATTGGTCACGTGTAATCTCACTGTTCAGTGCTGTGAGAGTTTGTCTTCAGCTCTACAATCCTCAAACTGTGTGCTGAGAGAGCTGGACCTGAGTAACAATGACCTGCAGGATTCAGGAGTGAAGCTTCTCTCTGATGAACTGAAGAGTCAACACTGTAAACTGGAGACACTGAGGTAAATGATTCTCCACTTAATAATGACTACAACAAGATAGTTTCATATTGGGTTAACAAATGTAGAGCCCCTTTCAGTTTATTGGCTGAAAATAAAAAAAACATTTACAGGGTTGTGATTTTAATTGTAACTATATTAATGTATGTTTATAAAAATATATTTAATAGCATTGCTGAGTTTATTATAAAATGTTGCACTTTCAGACCTTTTCTTTTTCCAATATACCCAAACATGACTTAAAGTTAAAGGAATCAGTTTATTTTAAAGATCTTTTTGATGAATTACCTCTGAATTATTTATTCATATTTTATATTTTTATATTTATATCTGTTGTGCCCTGGTGGAGTTTAGACATGAACTGCTGTTTGTTCAATTTGCAGTTTCTTGTGAACATATTAGGCCGCATTTACACTAAACTGTTCTAGTGATTCAATTCAGATTTGTTTCTCCAGTCATGTGGCACAGATGGGATATGGCCCATGTACATGTAAGCAGGAACAAATCACATGGATTCTGATTTACTCAAATCAGATTCAGGTCTTGTTCATATGTGGAAATTTATCTGATATAATTTGGATCTGTGTTCTTGTGTCTGCAGTGTAAGCAGGTAGATTGGATTTTCACCGGTCAATGCGAGTCGCGCGTCATTAAAAACCATAGCGAATGATGTCAAGTCTGACACTTTTATTTCAGAACAGACTTCAGCAGAGTCCCAAACCTTAAATCTCATACATGAGGACTAAAACAGCTTTTATATTGTCATATAGCATAGGTATTTAAGCATGTTAACGAGAGCGAGAAAGCACAATATCCGCCACGTAAGTAATATAAACTAATGTAAAACTAGTGCATACATCACATGCATAAATCACACCATGGACATTACATTAAGTTGCCTAAAGGTTTAAAAAAGCAGATATATCAAAAGAAGATGGACAAATGAGAAGCTTTCTGTCATAAACTATAGTAAAACAGCTTGTCAAAAGCTGTGAACAGATTATATACAGGAATAGAGAAAAGAGCGCTCTTTAATTATCAGCTGTTAGTCAGCGCCTGCTCTTTTTTTTCCTGGTTATTGCGCCTTTGCTGTGTGCTGAGTAAATGCAGAATATCGGATACAAGTCACTTTTAAAAGATGATTTAAGCAGCTCAGCTAAAAAAAAAAAAAACAGTCTCAAAATCAGAATTGACCATCAAGATCTGCAGTGGAAATGCAGCCAGAAAGTCTCATGACACTCTTATTATTATCTAAACCACTACAATAATATGAAGACACTCTATAAGCATGTGCTCAGCAGTTTACTGTAAGAGACCCGGTGAACTCATGTATTTCCTACACATGCATCTGAAAATAACCCTGATTACTCATTCACATGAAGCAATATATTGACTGAAGTTCTTCTGTCAGAAAGGCTGTGTGTGAATTATGTCATGATTATAGATCAGGTGTTTCTCAGCTGACAGAATAAAAGTCCCTGCGATGTTGTGAACCCCGAGTGGGCCTGAATACCACAATAAACCCAAAAACAAAAGAACAATGGCAAAAAAATCCCAAAACACAATGGCCTGACCCGGAAGTGTAAAAAAAAGGTGGTATTTATTTACAAAATGTGGAGGATAAAGTCCAGTGCAAAAATATATATACAGTGTCCAGAAAAGTAAAAAATGTACAAAAAAAAAAAAAAATATATATATATATATATATATATATATATATATATATATATATATACAAAAATACAAAGTATCAAACCAACAAATCAAATGTAAAGATGAATATATATAACACAAAACAAATCAAAGAAAACAAGTCAAACGTAACCACTGTATACTAGTATCCATTTACTTAGAAAAATTGCTCACGGCTCTGCCACAGCATGCTCTCTCGTTAGGTAAACTGACCCTGAACTGGAGTCTGGCGTCCTTCTTTATACGCCAGACTCCGCCCCTCGATTGGCGCACGCCATACTCCAGGAGTAATATAAAAAACATAACTTTCTTTAAATTTGCCTTAAATGGCATTGCTTTAAACACTAATAGTCAACGTCTGCATAACAGACACCTAAAACATTAAACATTAAACACAAACAACCATAACATTTTCTTTCCTGTAAAACAGGACAAACACTGGTTATACCCTCAAATAACACAAAATGGTACGGTCGGACGTTCAGCGCGCGAACCACCACGGCTTCTGATGTAATAAGCGCGCGTCATCCCTTCGCTAGGCTTGGCCCCCTAGACAAACAAGCAGACAGACAAACAAACCACGCAGACAATGGGTGTGTGTGTGCAAGTGTATGCTTTGTGTGAGACTGGAGGGGAGAAATGAAACTGTGGAGGAATGACTGTATGCTGGTGAATGGACGTGTGCACTCGTCATTACACAGCTGACGGAGGAGGAATGAATGAAGGTAAGTGGTGTGTGCGTGTGTCACTGCAGCCGTCAGAGACGGAGGGGAGAAGTCTCACTTCTTCACATTATACTCCCCCTCTCCAAGCCGCGTACTGTCCGGAAACCTGGACAGGAAGTCGGCTACTAGATTTTTCCTCCCAGGGCAATGACTTATCTTGAATTGGAAGGGTTGTAATGTCAGGTACCACCGGGTCACTCTGGCGTTGGTATCTTTCATGGAGGTTATCCAGGTAAGTGCTCGATGGTCCGTTTCCAAGTCAAACTCCCGCCCCAGGAGTAGTAGTGGAGGGATTCCAGGGACCACTTAATTGCTAGACACTCCTCTATTGTAGAGTATCGAGTCTCCCTGGGCAACAGCTTCCTACTCAGAAATACCACAGGTTGCTCTTGTCCAGCTGGTCCTTGGGCTAGTACCGCGCCAATCCCTCTATCCGATGCGTCCACTCGCACCATAAATCTCTTTGAGAATTCAGGGCTCTTCAACACAGGCTGTGTACATAGTATTCCATGCCTGTTCACAGGCATCAGTCCAAACGACTGGATTCTTCATTCCTTTAATGAGCAAGTCTGTTAGGGGTGCTGCTGTTGATGCGAAGTCTGGGATGAAGCGTCGGTACCAGCCCATCAGTCCTAGGAAGGAACGTACCTCCTTTTTGGTCCTAGGTTTTTGGCTCCTTCGAATCGCTTCTACCTTGTCCACCTGTGGTCTGAGGCCACCATTGCCCAGTCTGTACCCCAGGTAGTTGGTTTCTTTCTGGCCCCACTCGTACTTAGTCACATTTAAGGACAGGCCCGCTCCTTGAATTTTCTCCAGGGCCTGTTTTACGTGCTGCAGATGGTCCACCCACGTGTGACTGAATATCCTGAATAAAACCACGCCGTCTAGGTAAGCAGATGCAAAACTTTCACAGCCCTGGAGAACACGGTCCATGAGGCGCTGGAATGTTGCAGGTGCCCCATGTAACCCAAATGGAAGTACCGTAAACTGATATAGGCCAAGAGGAGTCCTGAATGCCGTAAGGGGTTTTGATGAAGGATGGAGGGGCACCTGCCAGTAACCTTTGCACAGATTCAGTGTGTTTATGTAGCGGGCCTGCCCTATTCTCTCCAGCAAGTCATCGATCCTCAGCATGGGGTAAGCATCGAACCTGGATTGGGCAATAAGTTTCCTGAAGTCAACACAGATCCTTAAAGATCCATCGTTCTTAGGGACGATGACTATGGGACTGCTCCACTCCGATTACGACGGTTCAATTACCCCCAGTTGCTTCATGGTTTCAAGTTCCTCCTTCAGTGGCTTTAACAGTTTTTCAGGAACACGATATGGTCGTTGTCTTAATGGTGTTGTGTCTGTTGTGTCAGGTGGATGGTGTGCTGGGTTACCTCCGTTCTTCCTGGCCTCTCCTGGAACAATGACGGGTAAGCATTGAGTACCTCCTTTAACTCATGTTTCTTGCCCTCCTCCAAGTGATCCAGTTTTAGCTCAGCAGCTTGTATTGGTGTAACCATTTCCTCAGCATGATCGTCTTCATCCTCCTTCACCTCTCTCACCATCAATACTTTTTCTGCTTCCTTCTTCGTCTCTTTCCACTCTTTCAGTAGGTTGATGTGGTAAACCTGTGGTCTTTTCTTCTTCTCTGAATGGAGAATCTCATAAGTGACTGGCCCCATCCTCTTTGTCACTTCATATGGCCCCTGCCATTTCGCAAGAAGTTTGTTGGTGGATGTGGGTAAAAGTAACAATAGCTTTTGTCCTGGCTGGAACTGGCGAAGACGGCTTCTTTGGTCATACCATGTCTTCTGCTTTGTTTGTGCCTCTTTAAGGTTTTCCACAGCCTGCTCCCTGTAGGTTTCCAGCGTATCTCTCATCTTTAGGATGAAACTGACGATGCTGCTGTCCTCCACTGCTCCAGAAGGTCTCATCCATGCCTTTTTCAGAAGGTCCCTGGACTGGTCAGCCATACATCAGTTCGAACGGTGAGAACCCAGTTGACGCTTGTGGTACCTCCCTGTAGGCAAACAGCAAGAATGGCAACCATTTGTCCCAGTCTCGTCCTGTATCAGACGCAAACTTCCTCAGCATGTTCTTCAATGTCACGTTAAAACGCTCCACCAGCCCGTCTGTCTGAGGATGGTATGGTGTAGTTCTCAGTTGCTTGATGCCTAGCTGCTGGTGGAATATTTTCATTACACGTGACATGAAGTTTGTACCCTGATCTGTAATGATCTCGTTCGGGATTCCTACTCTGGAAAACAATGCAGTGAAAGTTTGAACAATTTTAGTGGCAGTGACTGTGCGAAGTGGGAATGCCTCGGGGTAACGAGTGGCATAATCACAAATTACAAGAATGTAGCAATTTCCAGCACTACTTCTCTCCAGTGGTCCCACGACATCCATGGCAATACAGTGGAAAGGGGTTGAAATAATGGGGAGTGGTTGTAATGGTGCTTTGTCTCTATGACGAACCGCACTGGTTGTCTGACAGATGTTGCATGTGTTGCAATGTGTCTGGACATCAGTGTACATGGTTGGCCAATAGAAACGTGTACTGATGCAGGTGTATGTTTTCTGAAATGCCAAATGCCCTGCCCATGGAAGTGTGTGTGCAAGATGTAACACAAGGGGACGAACAGACAGGGGTACAACCAAACGTTTCACATCTCCTACTTGCACATATAAAACTTTGTCAATGACAACAAAATGTTCATCATTCAAATTGATGTTATCAGGTTTTTCAGCTCTAACAAACAGTTTTCTCAAAGAATCATTATTTCTCTGTAGTTCAGAAATGTTATCAGGAATCTTCCAGTTTTCTGCCTCAATACCATTCACACTAGGTTTCTGAACTGGAGACCCTAGCCTTTTTAACAGTCTTTTCTGCTGACGCGTTTTCCTATCGCCCTTGGTTGCACCCTGCAGCAGACTATCATCAAAGTCTGGCAGTGGCTGCAAACCAGCTTTTGTTTGGGCACGCGTTACAACCGAAAACACATTTTCAACGTCATTTAAACCTGCAGAGCCCTGCTTGGTAGAAAAATAGCACAGTTCATTCAACACAGGAAGATCTCGACCTAAAACCATGTCAGCGGGTAAATTAGTGACCACAGCTACATTCAACATGTACATTTCATCATGTATTTCCACCAGTACCTCAGCTTTAGGATAACTTCTTATATCCCCATGTATGGATTGTACGTTAGTGGTATTAGCATAGTCAACATTGTTCACATGGCAAGATTTTATCAAGGAAATAGAACTTCCAGTGTCAAGTAGTGCTTTCAGCTCACGACCATTAACCACAATGTCCAACATTTTAGCATTCACCTCACAGTCACTGTTAGCATCGCCCTCTCTTGGCATAACAAAAACCAGTTAGTTTTGATTTACTAGCAGGGCATACCGATGCTTTGTGTCCTTGTTGTTGACACGCATAACAGATCAGTGTGTTTTCTCAGTCTCTAGTCCATGTGAATGCTGGATGTCAGTATTTTGTAAATTGTGTCGTGCTCTACCTTTTGCATGTTGCGTGCGCAGACCGGAGCGATGAGCGTTAGCATACGTGCTGCTACCAATCCTGAGTCTGGCTCATGTTCTTTGACCCATGTCCTGGTATCTGGATCCATAACCCTCAGTAGTTGCTCCATGATAATCAGCTCACCAATCTCATCCTTGGAGTGAAGATCTGGACGAACCCAGCGCTGATACAGGTGTTTCAGGCGATGATATGTTTCCATCGGTGACTCTCCTTCCGGTGATGTAGACGCTCTGAAGCGCTGACGGTAGGTTTCTGCAGACACGTATTTCTGCAGAAGAGAGTCTTTTAATTGTACATAATCATCAGCACTGACCTCATCCATTGCAAGATATGCTTCCAGCGCTCGACCAGTCAGTAATGGCACCAGCCGACAGCTCCACTCCTCTCGAGGCCACTGCCACGTTCGGGCCCGAGGTTCGAATCGCCGCAGATAATTCTCGATGTCATCATCCGCCTTCAAGGGTGGTAATGGCGTTTGTGGACGATTCGTCTGCTGGGCTCGGAGTGATGAAACTGCGGGTGGTGGTGGGGTAGGTGGGGGTGAAGTTTCCACTGTGGATACTTTACTGGGCGATGGCATTGTCAGCTCCGTCGGCCGTATCTACTCACGGAGTCCCCGCAGCTCACTAAGAAACAACTCCTCTCTTGTTTGCTGCACCTTGAGGAAATCCCTTATCATACTCGCCATGCCCTCACTGGACTGAGTAGTAGGCTCACTGGTGCTTGGATGCTCCGTAGCTGCATCTTCTCCAACAGATGACAGTCTACGCCAAGCTGCATCCTTGACCGCGGATCGTAGACCCAGCTTCCTCCTCCTCATTTTCTTCCGGGGGGCCGCCGCTTCTGACACCAACTGCGATGTTGTGAACCCCGAGTGGGCCCACTAGGAGGCGTGGGAGGCCTGAACACCACAATAAACCCAAAAACAAAAGAACAATGATAAAAAAATCTAAAAACACAATGGCCTGACCCGGAAGTGTAAAAAAAAAGGTGGTATTTATTTACAAAATGTGGAGGATAAAGTCCAGTGCAAAAATATATATACAGTGTCCATAAAAGTCAAAAATGTACCAAAAAAAAATACAAAAATACAAAGTATCAAGCCAACAAATCAAATATATATATTCATCTTTATAACACAAAACAAATCAAAGAAAACAAGTCAAACGTAACCACTGTATACTAGTATCCATTTACTTAGAAAAATTGCTCACGGCTCTTCCACAGCACGCTTGCTCGCCAGGTAAACTGACCCTGAACTGGAGTCTGGCGTCCCTCTTTATACACCAGACTCCGCCCCTCGATTGGCGCACGCCATACTCCAGGAGGAATATAAAAAACTACTTTTTTTAAATTCGCCTTAAATGGCATTGCTTTAAACACTAATAGTCAACGTCTGCTTAATAGACACCTAATACATTAAACATTAAACACAAACAACCATAACATTTTCTTTCCTGTAAAACAGGACAAACACCAACGCTGGTTATACCCACAAATAACACAAAATGGTACGGTCGGACGTTCAGCGTTATCTGATGTAAAAAGCGCGCGCCATCCCTTCGCTCGGCTTGGCCGGCCTCGCGCTGAAATCTGAACCCCCTAGACAAACAAGCAGACAGACAAACAAACCACGCAGACAATGGGTGTGTGTGTGCAAGTGTGCTTTGTGTGAGACTGAGGGGAGAAATGAAACTGTGGAGGAATGACTGTATGCTGGTGAATGGACGCGTGCACTCGTCATTACACAGCTGACGGAGGAGGAATGAATGAAGGTAAGTGGTGTGTGTGCGTGTGTGTGCGTGCGTGTGTGTGTGTGTGTGTTTCACTGCAGCCGTCAGAGACGGAGGGGAGAAGTCTCACTTCTCCACAGTCCCCTAATCCTCCATCAGTGTGAATGTGACTGTCAGGCTTTTTATAAAGGTTCTAAACAAACTCCTAATCCGAATCAACAAAACGTCTTTTTTTGTTTACTTTTTACTTAACGAGTGGAAAAACGCAGTGAACCTTGGGATCGCAATGAATCATGGGATTGCGACTATAGACTGTAAAAAAATAGATTGTGACAACTTCAATGATTAATTTAATAATTAAAAGATCAGCTAAAAATATTTTTAGTACTTTAAATGTAATATTTTTGAAGTAAAAATATATATAAATAAAATTAATTAATCAATGTTTTATTAGGCATAATTACTCTAAACTGGGTATCTAAAAATAATTTCACTCATTAAATATGAAATAAATGATAACATATTTATCAACACCAACTTATCAAATGTTAATCAACACCTACAGCAACTCTCCAATAAAAAATACATTATGCAGCATTAACTTACCACTTGTTGCATGCCTTGAAGCGGTGAACTTACAAGTGATGCAGTTTGATCAATAGCTGAGCGATGTTAAACTCACTAATGAATGGAAGTCAATTGGAAGCACCGGTGCTCCCAACTTCAAAAATATAGGAGCTCCAGAATAAATGTAGGAGCTCCAGAATAAATGCAGGAGCTCCAGAATAAATGCAGGAGTGCCAGAATAAATGCAGGAGCGCCAGAATAAATGCAGGCGCGCCAGAATAAATGCAGGTGCGCCAGAATAAATGTAGGAGCACCAGAATAAATGTAGGAGCTCCAGAATAAATGTAGGAGCGCCAGAATAAATGCAGGCGCGCCAGAATAATGTAGGAGCTCCAGAATAAATGTAGGAGCACCAGAATAAATGCAGGAGCGCCAGAATAAATGTAGGAGCACCAGAATAAATGTAGGTGCTCCAGAATAAATGCAGGCGCGCCAGAATAAATGCAGGTGCGCCAGAATAATGTAGGAGCTCCAGAATAAATGTAGGAGTGCCAGAATAAATGTAGGAGCTCCAGAATAAATGCAGGAGCGCCAGAATAAATGCAGGAGCGCCAGAATAAATGTAGGAGCGCCAGAATAATGTAGGAGCTCCAGAATAAATATAGGAGTGCCAGAATAAATGTAGGAGCTCCAGAATAAATGTAGGAGCACCAGAATAAATGTAGGAGCTCCAGAATAAATGTAGGAGCTCCAGAATAAATGTAGGAGTGGCAGAATAAATGTAGGAGCTCCAGAATAAATGTAGGAGCACCAGAATAAATGTAGGAGTGGCAGAATAAATGTAGGAGCTCCAGAATAAATGTAGGAGTGGCAGAATAAATGTAGGAGCTCCAGAATAAATGTAGGAGCACCAGAATAAATGTAGGAGTGGCAGAATAAATGTAGGAGCTCCAGAATAAATGTAGGAGCACCAGAATAAATGTAGGAGCTCCAGAATAAATGTAGGAGTGCCAGAATAAATGTAGGAGCGCCAGAATAAATGTAGGAGCTCCAGAATAAATGCAGGAGCGCCAGAATAAATGTAGGAGCGGCAGAATAAATGCAGGAGCGGCAGAATAAATGCAGGAGCGGCAGAATGAATGCAGGAGCGCCAGAATAAATGCAGGAGCGCCAGAATAAATGCAGGAGCGCCAGAATAAATGCAGGAGCGGCAGAATAAATGTAGGAGCGGCAAAATAAATGCAGGAGCGGCAGAATAAATGTAGGAGCGGCAAAATAAATGTAGGAGCTCCAGAATAAATGTAGGAGCACCAGAATAAATGTAGGAGCTCCAGAATAAATGTAGGAGCGCCAGAATAAATGTAGGAGCTCCAGAATAAATGCAGGAGTGCCAGAATAAATGTAGGAGCTCCAGAATAAATGTAGGAGCTTCAGAATAAATGCAGGAGCGCCAGAATAAATGCAGGAGCGCCAGAATAAATGCAGGAGTGCCAGAATAAATGCAGGAGTGCCAGAATAAATGTAGGAGCTCCAGAATAAATGTAGGAGCTTCAGAATAAATGCAGGAGCGGCAGAATAAATGCAGGAGCGGCAGAATAAATGCAGGAGCGGCAGAATAAATGCAGGAGCGGCAGAATAAATGCAGGAGCGCCAGAATAAATGCAGGAGCGGCAAAATAAATGCAGGAGCGGCAGAATAAATGTAGGAGCGGCAGAATAAATGTAGGAGCTCCAGAATAAATGCAGGAGTGCCAGAATAAATGTAGGAGCTCCAGAATAAATGTAGGAGCTCCAGAATAAATGCAGGCGCGCCAGAATAAATGTAGGAGCTCCAGAATAAATGTAGGAGTGGCAGAATAAATGTAGGAGCACCAGAATAAATGTAGGAGTGGCAGAATAAATGTAGGAGCTCCAGAATAAATGTAGGAGCACCAGAATAAATGTAGGAGCTCCAGAATAAATGTAGGAGTGCCAGAATAAATGTAGGAGCACCAGAATAAATGTAGGAGCTCCAGAATAAATGCAGGAGCTCCAGAATAAATGTAGGAGTGCCAGAATAAATGCAGGAGCGCCAGAATAAATGTAGGAGCGGCAGAATAAATGCAGGAGCGGCAGAATAAATGCAGGAGCGGCAGAATAAATGTAGGAGCGGCAAAATAAATGCAGGAGCGGCAGAATAAATGTAGGAGCGGCAAAATAAATGTAGGAGCTCCAGAATAAATGTAGGAGCGCCAGAATAAATGTAGGAGCTCCAGAATAAATGCAGGAGTGCCAGAATAAATGTAGGAGCTCCAGAATAAATGTAGGAGCTTCAGAATAAATGCAGGAGCGCCAGAATAAATGCAGGAGTGCCAGAATAAATGTAGGAGCTCCAGAATAAATGTAGGAGCTTCAGAATAAATGCAGGAGCGCCAGAATAAATGCAGGAGCGGCAGAATAAATGCAGGAGCGGCAGAATAAATGCAGGAGCGCCAGAATAAATGCAGGAGCGGCAGAATAAATGCAGGAGGGCCAGAATAAATGCAGGAGCGGCAAAATAAATGCAGGAGCGGCAGAATAAATGTAGGAGCGGCAGAATAAATGTAGGAGCTCCAGAATAAATGCAGGAGTGCCAGAATAAATGTAGGAGCTCCAGAATAAATGCAGGAGTGCCAGAATAAATGCAGGAGCGCCAGAATAAATGCAGGAGCGCCAGAATAAATGCAGGAGCGGCAGAATAAATGCAGGAGCGGCAGAATAAATGTAGGAGCGGCAAAATAAATGTAGGAGCTCCAGAATAAATGTAGGAGCACCAGAATAAATGTAGGAGCTCCAGAATAAATGAAGGAGCACCAGAATAAATGTAGGAGCTCCAGAATAAATGCAGGAGTGCCAGAATAAATGTAGGAACAGTAAAGTAGGAGTCGGACTTTTAAGCAGTACAGCCAGCACTTCAAAAGATGTAGGCTCTGCTATTTGTATCATACAGATTTTAATACAGTCACGGTAAATTAGTGCAAGACCTCCCCCTTTACACAGCGAGGTTTACATAAATACTTATATCCGGAAGGTACAGTTTGATTTAAAATAAAAAAAGTAATTAAGCTTCTGCCAAGTTTTAGTAAGACACATAAAATCTATACTTTTGTCCTTAATGAGTTCATGAATGTAGGATGTTTTTTTGCTGAGAGATCGAACATTAAAAAGCATAAAACGGACAGTAGATCTGTAATCTGACCTGGGCAGCGATGAAAGCACGTCATGGTTAACACCCCTCCTGGGGAATCTAGGCAGATTCTCGATGTATGTATTTCGGTCTCGGCCAGCAGGTAAGGTCCGGGTGGTTGTGAAGTGATAACGGAGGTTGCAAAGTTGCCGGTCTATGTTTGTAGAGGTTCCCCGCCGAATACTTTAGAGGAGCGACACTGATCACAGCAGAGCAAAGGATAATCCACAGAAGCAGCCTAAACAGCCGCATGTTAAAATCCTTTTATTTAGTAAGGACGACCCCACGGAGCCAGAAAAGTTGTCAGAATGTCCGTCAGCAAACGTCCACGCCAATCATCCAGTATGCAATGTGCCAAACAGCAGTCACAGAGCTTTCGGGTGAGAATTCAGGTTTCAGATTAGGTTTCAGATGGATTTCAGATGGTTTCAGACGAAATAGTTACAGATGAAATTAATTCCAATTAAAATATTCAGATAAAAACATTCAGATAAAAGAATTTAAAAGTGATTACGTTGAGCAGCGGCAGCCAAAACGCGCCTGCATTCACTCAACCAGAGCTCCAAATTAAAGCATGTTCAATAGTGAAACTGGTTAATCATTGCATCCCTAACCACAATGCAGTGTTAACATTACAAATACGATGCTAACACCACTCCATAGCAGCGCTTCATAACCCTGGGTAAAGTGCAGCGCTAACACTGCTTTCAGATTACAGGTTTGAACTAGTCTTTACCTGCTTTAACAGCAGTGTGAACAGTGTTACCAGATGTGGAGCCCCTTTAGTGGATTGGCAGAAGAAGACGCTAAACATCTGCAGGGCTGTGATTTATTCATATCTATACAAATGTGTGCGTGTTGAAGAAGATTGAAGATCATTCATTCATTTTCCTTCAGCTCAGTCTCTTATTGATCAGGGCTCATGTCTGACTGACGGGGGAATGTGACTGTGGGTCAGGTGATGAACACATTAAGAGAGCGGGTTTGTGTTTGTCTGAGCTCATTTTGTTTTAGTCCACAACAGAATCACAATATAAATGATGAAATCAGCTGATTTCCTGTTGTGTTTTATACATGACTTTAAGATGATCTTCTGAGCTCAAGTGTGTCTTCTTCCTCCTCACAGCAGACTTTACAGCTTGATGTGGTGTATTATGAACAATGTCTTTGCTCTGTACACTTCTACAGATGATGTCGAGTCCTTGTTAAGTGTGTGTGTGTGTTTGCTAATGCGAGGGCTCGATCAATAAGGAGAGCTGATCAGGATGCGTGTGTTCATCACTGCTGTTGACATGAGCAGAAACAGCAGTCAGCATCTTCACAACACAAAGAGATGTGTGATTGTCCAACTGTGTGATGTGGACTATTGCTGTGTTTGTAGATTGTCTGGCTGTATGGTGACAGAGGAAGGCTGTGGTTTTCTGTCTTCAGCTCTGACTTCAAACCCCTCACACCTGAGAGAGCTGGATCTGAGCTACAATCATCCAGGAGATTCAGGAGTCAAGCTGCTCTCTGAACAACTGGAGGATCCAAACTACACACTGGACAAACTCAAGTATGTGGAGCATCACTGGCCTTGTGCTTTTACACTGAATGGCTTTAAAAAGACACTAGAAAGCTCTTTTGTGATCAGCTTCAGTTTTCTGTGAGGGTTATGGGGTGAGGACAGACAGAAGATACAGCTTGTAGAGTATTCCAGTCATGTCTATGAAGAGCAAATCATTGAGTGTGAAATGAATCTCCTCTGTAAATGTTGGAGTGTATTGGCTCAGTTACAGTGACATTAAGCGGGACACACTGTACAGTTTCAGCATTTGAGCTGAGCAGAGAAACTTCTTCCTCCATTTCTGCTGAAGAATCCTACAATATCAGGTCAGGAATAGGGTTGGGGATTGAAGATGGATTCAGATTCTGGAATCAGACACTTGGATTAATGTTCAGACTCTTGTTCTAAAATCAACATCTGGAGTCCTCTTCTCTGTACACACACGTTTATTTTTCACTTGCTAATCTGTCAGGAACTTGGGCGCTGGCGAGCAGCTTTAATACTCTGAACATAGTTTAGAGATGGACTGCAACATGTGCTCAAAGGCTGCATGTGCTGAAGAACGATGGCAAAGCTAAGTGTGATCACTGTAATAAATGAATGTTGCAGCAGGGTGTCTCCATCAACATGAGCAGTATCTGCGCTCGCTTCACCAACAGCAGAGGAAAAGAACGCACTGTGTTACATTCATTGTGCATCCCGGCTCAACCAACAAGTGTTGTGTGTTTTAGCTCAAGAGTTTGGAGCGTGTAGCTGAGCAGCTCAGTGCTAGCTTTAGCTTAATAGCTGAGGGGGAAACTAAACAGCTCATTCTCTCCATCTGTGTGTGTTTACAGTCTGGATCATGGAGGACACACGAGGATTACAGCAGGACCACGCAAATGTAGGACTACACACACACATACACAGACACACTCTCGCACATGCACACACACCCACATACTCACACTCACGCATGCACACAGTCTCTCTCTCAAACA
>NC_133179.1:51422500-51445000 GCF_049306965.1 Danio rerio
CAATGAACAAATGAAGAAATACTGAAGGGAAAAACAAGAACAGAACATACAAAACTTTAGTCACAGCTTTATAATGAAATAACCTGAAGAACAACAAATGATTAAATCATTTAAATGATCAGCGGATGATTAAACAACTCTACAAACATCATCACCAGCTACACTTATTACTTAATACATGTGTTTTTGTATAACATTTACTAAAGTTCTTCTTGAGAAAAAGTGAAAGTTTTACGTCACCATCATGGAAAAAAGAGTTTGCTTTAGTTGGGCTCTTAGCCCTGTCATTTTTAACATTTATATATCTTGGCTGCTGCAATTGTTAAGAACTTTGTTTAAAATGCTCTTTTGTTGTGGCAAGCCAGCCAAAAACCTAAATAAAATCTGTTAATGTTCATGTTGCTATTAAATGGCAGAGTCTGTTCTCATTTAGTATAATAAAATTTACTGCTCCTATTCAATGTTATATCTATTGTTTTACATTATATGTATATATATGGCAACGATTTCTGGAAGTTTTTAAGAATATCTTGGACAATAACACTACTCTATGGTGTAAATCGCACTCAAAGAGACATCAATAATCAGCGTATGAACCTCAATAATGGTGACAACAAATTTAACAAAATTAACAGTTTAACTCACAAACAGGCAACTGAAAGTCTAAACATAAACAACCGCAGAATAAAACACAAATAAGGAAAAGTGTGAGACCATTATACAACATTTATTTATACCGCAATGCATGCTGGGATATTTGTACAGTGCCACTCCCAGCATGCATTGCAGCATGAAACATTTGAGATGTTACCATTGTTGAGATACAAGGTCAGATTCATGAGGTCTGAGTGTGTATTTGTCATAACTGAACTGTTTTTGTATGTTATTTCTTAACTGTTAAGTAATTACGGAGGTATCTTTTCTGTTTCCACTTCTCATTTATTAAGTTAATACCTGCAACTAAGCATAAAATCTATTGAATGTGGCCCTCCTTCCAGATTTATACCAAAACATTTATCAGAACTAATTTCAGATAAATAGATTTCTCTATTTATTGACTTCCCAACTTTATTGCTATAGTACAAACGTTTTGTAAACTCTGTATTCAAGCAGATGGAAAGTCTTCGTAAATGAGTTCAAGGGTGAAGAGCCCAACTAAACCAGCCCCTCACTCCATTACGGTGACACAAAAAACACCTTAATTTCTGTTGGATCTCAATGAGAATAGTATGGAAGTCAAATCAGTCAGTAATAAGTGTGTCTGCTGTTGTTTGTGGAGTTGTTTAATGATCCTCTGCTGAGACTGAAGCTGTTTTATTTTATTTTATTTTATTTAATGCTGTAACTCAAGTCACTGTTTGTATTTTTTGTTTATTTTCTTCAGTAATTGTAATTATTAACAGCAGGTGTTCATCAGTGTCTGAATTCACTCATTAGTGTTCATTAAAACTGTCAGGTGAACTATATTAGTTAACTAGTGTATGAAATAGTGAACAAGGGCACAAAGTGTGATTTCAAACACAGACTTCAAAACATCGAATCTGAACTCTGTTAGCTCACAGTTTTCTGCAGTTGGTTACTTTCTCGAAAACAAAAATGTTACCCAGAAAGCACTGTTTTTAACAGAATATTACTGTTTTAGTGAAAAAACATTATTTTACCGTAGAATCTGACCGTTTTTTAACAGCAATTTTTTACAGTGCAGTATTCACTCTATATTTACTTTTTTCTTGATTTAAACTGTCCTTTAATTCCTTTCTAACCTCTACTTCTTCATGTGCTTTTGCTTTTTGTATTGATTTACTCATTTTAATCGTATACTTTTTAATTTCATATTTTGTGTTATCCCACCATATTCTTTTATCTTCATGATACATCTCATTTTGTATTTCAGTATTTATCAAGTCCACTATTGCCTTTCTATAAGGTTCTCCTTTTAAAATTTCTGTATTTAAAATCCATATCCCTTTTCCTCTTTCGGTTTCATTAAAATCAATCTTCATTAATAAAAACTTGTGGTCGCTTAGCGCTGTTTCTTTAAAATAAACACTCTGTATAAAATCACCCAGTTTTTTCTTGCATAAAATAAAATCAATCCTACTTTGCTTTAAGTTACCAGCTACTAAATGTCTTCTTGAATATTCTCTTTTTCCTTCATTCCTTACTCTCTATATGTCCACTTCTTTGTGCTCTGCCATTAGTTTCTGCAACTCTTTTCTCCCAGTGTCATTCCTAAAAACCATGCCATCCGCTAAATCAGTTCTATTAAAAACCGTGTTAAAATATCCAATTAAAATAGTTTCTCCCCATAAAATCATTAGATCATTTATGCTGTTTAAAAAAGTCCTTCTTTTCTTTTTCTGCTACTGGAGCATGAATGTTACATAATGTTGTATTATTTTCTCTCATTCTAATAGCAAGGCATTTTCCCTCTTTATCATTGTATATTTCTTCCACATCATTCTTTATATCTTCTTTGACTAAAATAGCGACCCCTCTTCCCATCCTTCCATCACCATTGTTATAAAATATATCCCCCCTCCATCTCCTTTTAAAATCTTCCATCACACCATCATTCCAATTAGTCTCTTGTAAACAAATTAAGTTTTGTTTTTTGCACAGTTCCTTTACCTTGTCAAATTTTCCAACATTCAAAAGACCTCTTGTATTAAAACTAACACAATTAAAAACCATTAAAAGAAAAGATAAAAATAAAAATAAATACTTAAAATTAGTGCTACCAAAATTAACGCGTTAATGCATGCGATTAATTTTAAATAATTAACGCATTAAAAAAAATTAACGCAATTAACGCATGCAGGTTTTTTTACTTCCTGTTGTGGTAGACATGTGTTCAACATGCAACAAATGTGGATAAGAACAAGGAAGCACTTTTTGAAGGAAAGTTCCAGTATAAAACAATTAGGTACATCACAGGTTATCCAGAATTTCATGCAATTTCGGGTGTTTCATTTTTAACTTTCGACATCTGTTGTAAGTTGATACCGCATGGTAAACAGAAACAAAATCATCCGCATTTCATGACAGGTGTTCCTTTAAGGTAAGATTCCTTTTAAGGCTACACGGTAAAATTTTAATAAGAGTATTATCTTAATCATATTAAAATCGGAGTATTGGTGTCTTACGTAAATGTACTCAGTACGTCTGGTGAAGTCGCGAGCTGTCAAAGACAGGGCATTACTCTGCCTTTCAGCATGAGCCCTCCAAGTTTAGCGCGTTTCCTCATTAAACGCAATAAAAGCGTATACTTC
Source organism: Danio rerio (assembly GCF_049306965.1). Taxonomy (NCBI): domain Eukaryota; kingdom Metazoa; phylum Chordata; class Actinopteri; order Cypriniformes; family Danionidae; genus Danio; species Danio rerio. The sequence goes on from NC_133179.1 coordinate 51,425,773, forward strand.
GCGTTGTTGTGTCAGAATCCTTGTGAAATACAGTAATACTTTAGGACGCTTAGTTTAAGCAAATTTGATGAACTTGATCATGCGTGTTGAATCTGAGGGGAGTCGCTCCAGTATGGAAGGCCGTTGGGGCCAAAACGTCTGCAGCGCGTTGTGTGTGTCTGTCTGTGTGTTTGTCTGTGTCAGGCCCGTTGAGGGGTGTCAGGGGTGGAGTGAGCGACGTATCTGAGTAGGGGCGAGAGGGGTGTGCAATGTATTTAACGACTGGTTTGCAAGAAATTATCATTCATTTGCGGGCATTTGGGAGTCTCTGTGCACTTGCGGGATACTCCTAGTCTTAGCAACTGGATGAATGTAAAGGAGGATTAAGCAAAATTGTTTCTACTCTATAACTAATGTTCTCAACTAACAGCAATAAAACTTTACGATGAGTGCAACAGTTTGTATCCTATAGTTTATTATTATAATTTTTCATTTTCCATATCTGCAATTCCTGTATTTTGGCATTTTTTTGCAGTCCACTTAGAATCCAACATGGAAATCAATGTTTTCTTTATTGGCATTGATTGTTTTAAAATTTAAATGTCATTTACATGCCTGTGTTTTAATTTCTTTAATAAATATGGCTGTCAAGCCAGGATCTTAATGGTTTATTGTGGGTATGTTGTTTGCATGAAGAAATCTGTGTTACAAGTTAAACAAAAATTCTATTAAACAATTATATTTTGAATTTAAATAATTTTTTGTCTTGCGTTTACATTAATTTTACATTTAAATAGGCAAAATTACAAGTTTCAGTATTTTAAATTAGATTAATCGCGATAAATTTTTTTTAAAAGGTGCGATTAATTAGTTAATTTTTTTTAATCGATTGACAGCACTAATATATACAGGGAAAGCTGCCCTCATATCGAACACACACTCACATATGCATAGGCTTATATTATTATTTTAAAAAGTAACAGAAAAAGGGCACTTTCTCTCCAGAAGGAAAAAGGGGCTCTTAATACAATGTGTGCCCCATTCCTATCTCTCCGCACCCCTCGTTGAGAACCAAGAGAATCGCTTTCGAGGTTAACTAGGCAGCCGCACACTTGACCCGTGTGCATAGAGTAGGTGAGATCAAAGTCCCTTTAAGATATTCTATAGTCTTTGCATGAGCTGGGATGCGGGCAGTGGACCAAACCATTGTGAGGAAGGGAAGAGGGATCTCTGAGCTGTTTCTAAATGCATTTTTTTTTTTGCGTTTTTATTTTTTAATTTGCTCCATCTTGCTTTTTTTCAAAGGACACAGATGTTTAATCAGCTGTTGTTCAGTGGTGAATTAGAAAACTTAACTATTTATATTAAGCATCACCACCGTCCACCCTACATCTACGCCCCTGTATGAAGTAGTGTTCTAGGTTATAACGATGCGTAAAGAATGCTCCGGCTTCAATACAGTGCGTTACAGTACACGACTGCCCCCTACTGTTCATGTCTTTATTTGCTAGACCATCTTTCCGTGCTAACGCGCCATATGTCGTGGCCATGCGAGATCACTTTGTTTCATGCGCGCGTTAGTTCATGCCAGATCTGTATATACATTTACCTGATTTTATTTTTTTACTTTTTGTTGCCCTGTCACCTGCTAAAAAAGCGGGGGATGTAGCTTATTGTGTGTCAAGTGACGTAACGGAAGTGGGTGGAGCTAGAGGGGAACGTCGGTGGTGGGAGCGACAGAACAGAAAAGCTTGTTACTGCTGAAGAACGTAATAAAAATAAGCTAGAAGCTATTACTTGTGTGAGTGTGTGTGTGATCATCTAACATCTACACAAGCCATCCAACTTCCCCTTCCACCACTACAATGTCCATCCATCCATTCATTTATTCATTTTATTTTGTGAATGTGTTATTTTTCAGGCTGATCTCAGAAATACAGTAATTTTTACTGACAGAATTTTAGGTGCAGGCTAGGACTGTCTCTGCCATTTGCAGATAACGTTGTCTTTTTGGCTTCATAGGACATGGAACTTCAGCATGCAGTAAGTGGGACTGTTTGCTGCTGAGTGTGACATGGCAGGGAAAGAAACAGCACCTCTAAGAAACCATTGTGCTTGACTGGAAAAAGGTGGCCATCTCCAGTTTAGAGGAGAGTCCTTACCCCAAATGGAGTTTAAGTATCAGTGTTTTCCATGAGGAATGGAATGTGAGATTTAAAGATGGATCAGTACAGCGGCAGCAGTAATGCAGTTGATGTGGTTGTCTGTTGTGGTGAAGGATCTGAGACGAAAGGCAATGTTCTTAATTTACTGCTCATTCTAGGTTCCTACTCTCACCTATGGTCATGACTGAAAAGAACAAGATCTTGGATACAACCGGCCACATTTTGCGAAGTGTTATGACCCGCTTGTTAGAGTCGCACCATAAGAGTGCCAACAAAATAGCCTGAATGCAAATTATTTATTATAAAAGTAACTCATAGAACAAACAATCAAAGCAACCAACAAATTTCTAGGGATAATAATGACGATAAAGAACTTAGGATAAAATCACAACAACACTTTAACTACATGACAAAAGTAATGCAAAACAAAACCATAAGGTTAAAGAGCCAATGAGATGGCAGGTCTTGACATGTGGACTCCCGAGTAGCCACAGTGTCCTGGGGTAGCTAGCACAACAACTTTTATATACCCATTCATGAGTAATGCAGGCATCCAATCAGAATTTACCACATGCTCTAATCTGGAGTCATCACAGTGTATAAATATTGTAAAACTTAATACCTGTCGCTCTGCCTAAATCATAAAATATTCATCAAGTTTGTATTCGACTCAAAGTAAATGAAGTAAACTAGAAAAATCTAGAATCTAAAAGTAAAGAAACTTCACTAATAAAAGCTGCAACACAGGACAATTGAATGGGCTTTTAAAACTTGAGGCCCTGGTATACTGCAAACTAAGCGTCCTAGAGCTCCACCTTCTTTGATGTGCGGTGTCTTCCCAGTGATGTCTCTCATTCAGGGAGTCAGACAGTGAACATCATCTAAAACAACACTAGCTACATGAATACACTGGAGAGAGTACAAATTTATCTGCACTGGTACAATCACTTGCAAAGAGATTTTAAGCTGCAGAGGAGCTGTTGGCCAGATGTTTATGACAATTCTTTTCTCAGCCACCACCACGGTGTTTACGGTAAACGCGAGAAGCGCAACACATTTACAACCCGACCTACTGCAGTGTAGGAGTGTTGGAAAACAGTATATCGTCACTCAGCCTTTTCAAACATTATTCAGACATGAAACATCCAGTGCACAGAGAAAATTTTTGCTGCATTCATGTCATGTGTGCAACTTTTTTCTCTATGTGTTTCTTAAGCTGCGCCAAATGATTAAAACTCTGTAGACACTGATCAGATCTGTACGGTTTCTCTCCAGTGTGAATCCTGTTGTTTTCAGATGTGTTAACTGATTAAACCTCTTGTAAAAACACTTGTACGGTCTCTCCAGAGTTAATTGTCTGGTGCAGTTTTAATTTTGGAGCTGTAATAAGTCTTCTCACACTCAAAGCGCATATACTCTTTCACATCAGTGTGGATTTTCATGTGTTTATTAAGGTTTGCTGATCGGTTGAATCTCTTCCCACACTGAGTGCATGTGAACGGTTTCTCTCCAGTGTGGGTCTTACATAGTCAAGTGATGCAATTTCCAAGGTCAAAGTTCACCAAGCTTGAACCTTGCAAGGCAGTGAATTGCGAAACTTGACGAACAAACTTACGTTTCCAGTCTGACACATTTGCGTGCGTATGAATGAAAGTCTATGGAGAGAAAAGTCCGGTGTGACCACAGACCCCAATTTTATCCTCCTTACACTGGCTGCCTGTTAAGTTTTGTATTAAATTTAAAATATTAATTCTCACCTATCTAGCTCCTGTTTATCTTCTGTCTTGCTACAATCCAACTCGCTCTTTAAGATCTTTAAACTCCGGGCTTCTGGTAGTACCTAGAATAGCAAAGTTGAGTAAAGGAGGTCGAGCCTTCTCATTTATGGCTGCTAAACTCTGGAATAGCCTCCCTGATAACATCCGAGGCTCAGACACACTCTCTCAGTTCAAAACTAGATTAAAGACCTATCTGTTTAGTAAAGCATACACTCAATGCATCACTTAGCGGGTTTCCACACAAGTTTCTACATCTTGCTTATATACACTATGAACAGCAGCTACGCTAATTATTCTTTTTTTTTCTTCATTTCCACCTGGGGATAATCATCCCGAGGTCCTCAGATTATGCGGAGTCACTGATTGGATCTAAGACCAGTGACGAGATGATCCCAAGGTTTCCATATCCGGGACCAGGCCGTATCCTGAGCTGCTGCTGCGCTGGTGGTCGTGGGGAGTGGAGAACATGAGACTGATTCCAGTGATGCTCCAGGGACAGACGAGTCTTCGCTGAGGCCAGCTTCCAGCCTCCACTGCTGAGACTGCAGCTCTGCACAAGACTTTTGGCCAGCGAAGAAATGAAAATGGTCGTGCCCAACTGAGTCTGGTATCTCTCAAGGTTTTTTTTCTTCACTTCTATCAGTAAAGTTTTTTTTTTCCCTCTCCGCTGTCGCCACTGGCTTGCATGGTTCAGGATCGGTAGAGCTATGCATCAATGGATTTGCTCTTCAGTGTTTGGACTCTCAGTAATGATTTAAACCACACTGAACTGAGCTGAACTGAACTTAAACACTAAAAACTGAACTACCCTGATCCAATTTATTATGACCATTTATGTGAAGCTGCTTTGACACAATCTACATTGTAAAAGCGGTATACAAATAAAGCTGAATTGAATTTAATTAAGAGCAAGTGAATGGTTTCTCTCCAGTGTGGATCCTCATGTGTTTATAAAGGGATGATGATTGGCGAAAACTCTTCCCACACTGAGTGCACGTTATTGGTTTCTCTCCAGTGTGGATCCTTATGTGTTGATTAAGGTGTGATGAGCGGTTGAAACTCTTCCCACACTGAGTGCAAGTAAATGGTTTCTCTCCAGTGTGGGTCCTCATGTGTTTAGAAAGGGATGATGATTGGCGAAAACTCTTCCCACACAGAGTGCACGTTATTGGTTTCTCTCCAGTGTGGATCCTTATGTGTTGATCAAGGTTTGATGAGCGGTTGAAACTCTTCCCACACTGAGTGCAAGTAAATGGTTTCTCTCCAGTGTGGATCCTCATGTGGTGATCAAGGTTTGATGAGCGGTTGAAACTCCTCCCACACTGAGTGCAAGTAAATGGTTTCTCTCCAGTGTGGATCCTCATGTGTTGTTTAAGGTATGATGAGCAGTTAAAACTTATTCCACACTGAGTGCATGTGAATGGTTTCTCTCCAGTGTGGATCCTCAAGTGTTTATTAAGTGATGATGTTTGGCGGAAACTCTTCCCACACTGAGTGCACGTTATTGGTTTCTCTCCAGTGTGGATCCTCATGTGTAGATTAAAGTTTGATGATTGGCTGAAACTCTTCCCACACTGAGTGCATGTGAATGGTTTCTCTCCAGTGTGGATCCTCATGTGTTTATAAAGGGATGATGATTGGTGAAAACTCTTCCCACACTGAGTGCACGTTATTGGTTTCTCTCCAGTGTGGATCCTTATGTGTTGATTAAGGTGTGATGAGCGGTTGAAACTCTTCCCACACTGAGTGCAAGTAAATGGTTTCTCTCCAGTGTGGGTCCTCATGTGTTTATTAAGTGATGATGCTTGGCGGAAACTCTTCCCACACTGAGTGCACGTAAATGGTTTCTCTCCAGTGTGGATCCTCATGTGTAGATTAAAGTTTGATGATTGGCTGAAACTCTTCCCACACTGAGTGCAAGTAAATGGTTTCTCTCCAGTGTGGGTCCTCATGTGTTTAGAAAGGGATGATGATTGGCGAAAACTCTTCCCACACAGAGTGCACGTTATTGGTTTCTCTCCAGTGTGGATCCTTATGTGTTGATCAAGGTTTGATGAGCGGTTGAAACTCTTCCCACACTGAGTGCAAGTAAATGGTTTCTCTCCAGTGTGGATCCTCATGTGGTGATCAAGGTTTGATGAGCGGTTGAAACTCTTCCCACACTGAGTGCAAGTAAATGGTTTCTCTCCAGTGTGGATCCTCATGTGTTGTTTAAGGTATGATGAGCAGTTAAAACTTATTCCACACTGAGTGCATGTGAATGGTTTCTCTCCAGTGTGGATCCTCATGTGTTTATTAAGTGATGATGCTTGGCGAAAACTCTTCCCACACTGAGTGCACATGAATGGTTTCTCTCCAGTGTGGATTATCATGTGAATCTTAAGTTTGCTTTTGCTTGCCAAAATCTTTCCACACTGAGTGCAGGTGAAACAATTCTTGTCTCTCCTTTTCAAAATACCATCAGTCTGTAAATGAGTTTTTTCCTCAATTTTGACATGATGTTCCTCCTCTTTCCTCTCATTCTCTTCAATTAGGTCTGAAATAAATAAATAAAAGATTAGTTTTCATCAAGTCTAAAAATCTCTCATCAAAAGCTGAAAAGTAAAAAGACACTGGAAACATTGGCTACACACACTTATTTTGATGCATGTTAAATGTAAAATAAAATCAGATCATATTTTGTTCAGTCATTAACATGTACACATTTAAGCAGATTAAATTCATCTTTATTTATCTACTGCTTTTACAATGTAAATTGTGTCATAGTCGCCTAACATAGAAGTCATTGTAAATTGAAACGCTGTCAGTCTAGTTTTCAGAGTTTCTTACATAATTGATCATAAAAGTAATTTTGGTCACATTGATAAGACACAGATTTGAAAGGTGTAAATGGTGTGACGACCCCAGTATTCTAGTTTGGATGTGGCAGATCCTGATTAGGTGCCATGGTTACTCCCCAATTGGTTCAAAGCATATAAATGCGAGAGTGAGCTAGCTTCTGTAGGATAGTGTGGCTACTGGCCGTCCTTGCATCAAGACCATCTCTTTATTTCGGCAACCTTATGGTTTTGTTTGACATTATTTATATGTGTAGTTAAAGTTAGTTATTTTCTTCATTTTCCCCTAGACATTTGTTTGTTTCTTGATTTGTTGTTTTATTAGTTGTGTATATTAAATAAGTTGCATATATAATTTTTTTGTTGTCTGAGCTCTTTTATGTTGCAACTCGAACGAGGGGGTCGTAACAATGGCCTATTTTTATTTGTTTATATTCATAATTACAACAAAATGTTTTTCTAACATTTGTTTAGCAGACAGGGAATACTATGGATAGAATACTATGGATAAGATACTGTGGATAGAATGAAAGAACCGACAGGGGAAAGCAAAGAAGGAGGTGTTTGTTTCTTTATTAACTCATGGTGAGATAAGAGAAACATACATCCAGTTAGATCATTTTGTTCTCCTGATCTGGAATACCTTATGCTTCGGTGCCAACCACACTGGCCACCCTCATCCACCCTCAAGCCAACACACAGAAGGCGCTTAGGGAACTGAATGGGAGCATAAGCGAGCAGGAAACCACACACCCAGAGGCAGCGTTTATTGTTACAGGGGACTTTAACAATGCCAATCTCAGGAAAATCACTCCAAAATACTATCACCATATCACCACAAACATGCGTGGTGACCGAATTTTGGACCACTGCTATTCTCCGTTCCGGGAAGCCAACAAATCCCTCCCCCGCCCACCGCTAAGCAAATCAGATGACTCTTTTGTTCTGCTCTTGCCTGCTTACAGACAGAAACTGAAACGGGAACCACCCACCCTCAAGACGTTTCAAAGCTGGACGGACCAATCGAGTTCCATAATTCAAGAATGTTTTGATCATGTGGACTGGGAGATGTTCCGGGCAGCTTCTGATGACGACATTAAAGTTTACTCAAGACACCGTTACATGCTTCATCAGAAAGTGTATAGAAGACATGGTCCCAACAAAAACTGTTCGTATCTACCCCAACCCAAAACCATGGATTGATGGCAAAGTTTGAACAGCCCTATCAGTGTGAACCTCTGCCTATAAATCCAGAAATGCTGAGGAACAAAAACAAGCAAACTACAACCTCAGGTAAACTATCAAAGCAGCAAAACATCAATACAGAGATACAAGGTAGAGGGGAGAAGTATGTGGCAGGGACTTAATTACATCACAAACTTTAAAAGTAACAAACCCGCCACTGTAAACATTTCTGCATCTCTCCCGGACGAGCTCAACTTGTTCTACACCTGCTTTAAAGCCCAGGACAGCACCCTCACACTGTGCGCTCCCGCGGCCGATACCAAAACCGCCAGCACACTCTGTTTCTGTAGCAGACGTAACAAGATCTTTCCGGAACATCCGTAAAGCTACGGCCCAGATGGCATCCCTGGACGTGTACTTAAAGCATGCGCACACCAGCTAGCGGGGGTTTTCACGGACATCGTTAACCTCTCGCTCTCTCGGTCTGTGGTTCCCACATGCTATAAGACAGCTACTATTGTGCCCATACCGACATAATCTAAAATTACATGCTTAAATGACTGGCGTCCAGTTGCTCTGACACCCATCTTCAGCAAGTGCTTTGAGAAGCTGTTTAAAAAGCACATCTGCTCTGTACTGCCTGCTCACACTGACCCTCTGCAATTTGCTTACAGGAATAATCGCTCCACTGATGTTGCAATTGCTTACACCTTGCACACTGCTCTGTCTCACCTAGAAAACAAAAACACAAATGTGAGAATGCTGTTTGTGGACTACAGCTCAGTATTCAACACTATAGTGCCTGCCAAACTAGTGGTGAAGCTCCAAGCTCTGGGTCTACACAGCTCTATGTGCATCTAGATCCTGGACTTCCTATCAAGCAGACGCCAGGTGGTCAGAATGAACAACATGACCTGATCCACACTGATGATCCACAGAGCTGTGTTCTCAGTCCACTCCTGTACTCCCTGTACACACGCGACTGTACATCCAAACACAGCTCCAACGTCATCGTTAAATTTGCTGATGACAGTGGTGGGCCTAATCACAGATAATGATGAGATGGCCTACAGAGAGGAGGTTTACACTCTGACTCAGTGGTGTGAGGAAAACCACCTCTCACTCAACATCAGCAAAACCAAGGAGCTGGGAGAAGAGAGAACACACCCCCATCACCATTAACGGGACACCAGTGGAGAGAGTCAGCGCTTTCAAGTTTCTTGGAGTACACATTGCTGAGGATTTGACATGGACTGCTCACACAGACGCAGTGCTAAGGAAGGCACAACAACGCCTCTTCTTCCTCAGGCGTCTCAGGAGGTTTGGAATAAGCCCTCACATCCTCCGCTCATTCTACACCTGCACTGTGGAGAGCATCCTGTGTGGCTGTATCACCACCTGGTATGTAAATAGCACCAGCAGCAATCTTAAAGGCCTACATAGGATTGTGTGAACTGCTGGACACCTAGTAGGAGGTGAGCTTCCCTCCCATCACGACATCACCAGGCGGTGCATGAGGAAAGCCAAGTGAATTATAAGCGACTCCAGCCACCCAAGCCATAGACTTTTCTCTCTGCTACCCTTAGGCAAATGGTTCTGCAGCATCCGGTCGCGCACCAGCCGACTAAAGGAAAGCTTCTTCCCTCAGACTATCAGGCTGATGAACACTTAATACCCCTCACTGCACACCATGTATATGTAGTAGGGCTGTAACGATACACCAAACCCACGATTCGATTCGTATCACGATTTTTGACCCACGATTCGATTCGTATCACGATTTTTTTTTTCGTGTGGGGTGGGGAAAAAAGATTTTTAAAACTATTTTTATTAAATAAATTTATATAATTTTTGTTTTCTTTGTAACACAATACTTTTGAAAAACCAAACAGAACTAAACTCCATTGTGTAGAGGGTTCAAGCATGTTAAAAATTATTTTTCAATCAAGTTCTCTTACATAGAAAAAGTAAATTAAATGGCTACTAGGGATGCTCATTTCGGTTAATGTTGCTAACAGACAACCGCCGCTCATTAATCGGTTATTAACGGTTAACTGGTCAGATTACTATTAATTTTATATTAAACAAATTGACGTGTCAATTTTGTGTCCGACACATTAAATATTGCATTTTAAAATACTGATTTATTTTTATATGTTAGCATATTAATAACAGAACAGAACAACAGAGCATCTTCACGCACCTCCAGTGTTTAGCACAGAAGAGCAGAATAATCTAAATAAAATAAATAGAACTGCCCTAAATTATTTTCATTTAAATAATTAATTTATATTACAAAACGAAAATACTGACTTATTCTTTTTAACAACCGGCATAGGCTGTTTTTTTCCAATCATGTTTTTTCTTCCGTCAAATAAAAATAGCAGACTTCCTCAAATTGCCCGCTCCACGGAAAATATGCATTTATTTAATGCCCCGCTGTTATTATTATAATCACAAAACCTTTTACATTTTAATAGAAATCATTATTTTAAAGAATATGTCCTGATGGTTTCCTCTCTCTCCCTCGCGGGTCAAGTACGCGTGCTGCGTGATGAAAAGACAACAACAACGCGCGATTATGTAGACTTTTTGTAAACAGTTTTGTTGTTTAAATATGATATTGCATTAATGTGCATACATGCTTTATAAGCCAAAAACAAGGCGCATCTCACTGCCTTTATGTTGACAAGGAAAAAAGAAGAGAAGAAGCGCGGTCCTCTTATGAAATGACTGAATCAGCTGGGTATCGATTGTGCATAAGTGTTGCTGTCTGTGTTGTTACAATTGTAATATTTAATAATATTGTGATATACAGGATTTGTACATTCATACAGCTCTGGATAACTTAAAACAGCTATTAGACCTTCAGAGCAGCATTATGCGTCCTGAAGTAAAGCGAAACGGCTATAACCTCCAGCAAGATAAAGTGATTATATACAGTCATATACCTTTATCTCTAAATAAAGTATAACTATAGAAACTGTGTTCATCTTAACTGAAAGCTTCGTCCTGTTTCCTGGCCTCATGCATCGCGCTGTCAGTCAGCACGTAACGTTAACTCTCAAAGGTTCAAACAGAAAGCGCACAGCATGGTTACAGACAAGTTTCCTCTGCAGAGTAGTCGGGGCATCTGGTGAACGCCCATCCCTCTCTGCGCAGCCACATTAACAACAATGCTTTGACAGCACTGGCAATGTTTCTGCCGTTGTCTGTTGTCAAGAGGGGTTAAGTTGGTTTTGTTTTTGATATTCCTGACACATTCAGACAGTCCCTTACTAAGAGCTCTGTGCGAGCTCTCCCGGTTAAACGCTAATTGCGAGGGCTTAAACGGAGCACTGCTCATAATGTCGAGCGGAAAAAAAAGTGTTTCCTCACGTTCTTCTTCAACTAGCTCAACTTTTGCAGGCACGCGTGACGTTATTGGAAAGGTACGGGGTGTGTCGCGATTCTCCCTTATCACACCGCGACACAGGATCGTAGATCTGAGTGTCGCGATTTCGATTTTATATCGTGTATCGTCACAGCCCTAATGTGTAGCATGCACTGCACTTTAACCAATACATACCTAAAACAATACTGCCTACAACTATGGGTACACATATTCATTATACATATTGCTGTCAACAATTATAATGCTGCCAAATTATTTTGTACTATCTGTATTTTGCACAGTCGTTATATTTGCACTGTCTGTATTTTGTACTGTGTAGAGCCAGCACCTAAGCTTTTCCCTCATCATAGCACACGTGCTGCTGATGATGTGACAATAAAAGTGATTTGATATTCATGGCCATTTTTTCTTCATTGGCCTTTATTATAGCAACATTTATATATATATATATATATATATATATATATATATATATATATATATATATATATATATATAAATATATATATATATATATTATAGCCATGACAGCATATAATCATGCAAGATTCTTCTAAAAGATACACTAAACCTCGAGAAGACTCCTTTTCTGGACCAGGCACACCACACTCTATGCAGCAAAACAGTGGATGACAAGGAACCGCCAAGCGCCTTCGTGATTAAATGCCACTACTTTTCCGAAAAAGAGGATATTTTGAAGAAAGCCACTAAAATAAAGACAACAGTACACTGGGCTGTGAATGACAATACAAATGTTAATGTCGCTCTCCGGTTAACTTTTAAATAACCACTATAGCACATGATGGTTGTTGTTATTTCTAGTTCCCAAGTATATTTTGTCAGTAATGAGGTCGTTTTGTCGTAAAACATCAAGCGCTGTTCAAATGGTTTTGTTTTATACGTGAGGTCCCACATGGTCAGCTAGCCAAGAGTGTAAGTAGGTGGAAGTGTGTGTAAGTTTACACCAAGGTTTCAATCTTGTGTTGTTTCGTGTTTATAAAAGTGTATGTGCGATCACACCTTTTTTTTTTCCTTTTTTTTTTCTTTCCTCTCTCTCCCTCACACATCCCCCTACATACAAAACCCACAGATACCTTTCGGGTGCTTCGGATGCTTCTGATAAATGTTTTCAACAGCCCATAAAATGGGTGGAGTAAAGACAAACTTTACCAGTTGGAATGTGCGGAGGCTAAATCACCCAGTGAAACGAAACAATTAAAATCAGTTCAAATCTGATATTGTATATTTGCAGGAGACACATCTGTTGAAAAATGCCTATTCTAAACTTAGAGGAGGCTATACACAAATATATTATTCAAACTTCAATAGCAAAAGTAGGGTCGTTGCTGTACTTATACATAAGAATGTACAGTTTGTCATTGAGTCAAATTCACACATTCATTCATTTAGAAGTCTGTATTGTTTACCATGTTACTTTGAATATTCAATTACAATTAGCATTCAAGTATGACTTGAAAACAACATTAACAGTTTATTTGACTGTGAACAATATTGTACTTTGATAGTCATTGGCTAATAATATGATTTCGCTATTTAGAGTTTGCAAATAATACTTTTATGAAATTATATTATTAAGGGGAATGTCTGAATACCCAAATATAAAACCAACTTTACCTCTATCAGCACACTCAGGGCATAGAGGTAAAGTTTGTTTTATATTCGCACATTCAGACTTTCCCCTTAATAATATAATTTCATAACAGTATTATTTGCAAACTCTAAATAGCGAAATCATATTACAAGGGCTGCAATATGGATATTATTTAGCATTCTTAATATTAAAAATATATCGGTATGAAAACCAACCTGTTTGTTCCTGCAGATCTTCCTGTTTGACTGTGAATGTTTCTTCAATCTTCACATCTTCACTCTCCTCTTTAATAAACGCCATCTTTATAACAGTGTGGAGATCAGTCACTTCAGCAGGACTTTTTCTCAGCGTTTGGAAACTTTATCCTGTTTAAAATGAACAAAACAATAAAAATGTCCTGTTTTAAAAAAATGAACAGAAATAAAATAACTTCTTATATAGTCATTAAAAAAATAAATCTGGTAATTCTGAGCAAGAAACAATATAAAGGTAAAGTTGGTTTAATATTCACACATTCTGACTTTCCCCTTAATAATATAATTTCTTTAAAGTATTATTTGCAAACTCTAAATAGCGAAATAATATTAGCAGCAAATGACTATCAAAGTACAACATTGTTCACAGTCAAATAAACTGTTAATGTTGTTTTCAAGTCACATTTGCATGCTAATTCAGATCGAATATTCAAAGTAACATTATAAACAACATAGAGACTTCTAAATGAACGAATGTGCGAATATAAAATCAACTTTACCTCTATGATCAGAATTAGCATGCAAGTGTGACTTGAATTCAACATTAGCACTGTTTATTTGACTGTGAACAATGTTGTACTTTGATAGTCATTGGCTGCTAATATGATTTCACTGTTTAGAGTTTGCAAATAATACTTTTATGAAACTATATTATCAAAGGGAAAGTCAGAATGTGCGAATATAAAACCAACTTTACCTCTATCTTTTCAACACTTGCTTCAACAGTTTGTTTATATGAGAGTGATTAACAAAAATAAATCAGGTAAGTCTAAACAAGAAACAAAAAATACTTATACTGGAATGACATTATGCTATTTAAAAAAAAATTAAACCTTCCTTAAAACACTTATTACACACATTTCTGTTCAAACAATTGCCCTCGTTTACTGTGATTAAAATAGTACTTCGTTGTATAAAGCATTAAAATAATAGTCAACAGCAGGTATATAATATCGGAAGAAAAACCTGAAACTTTAATCAATCGGTTTATATTTGTGTAAAGTTGTGAAACAAACCTTCCTCTGGTTGAACTGCAGCGCGGAAGCGGCGCAGCCTTATGACGTCACACACCACGCCAAAATAAAAGTCTTTTTTGTTCAGCTTTTTTTGCCACTCACTGTTGCAGTGAGGACATGATAAATTTCTCCCTCGTTTTCCACCTCACACAACATATCTGCTATCTCTTTCACATACACAGACATTCAGTATTGGCAGTTGATCAAAACTTTTAATCCAAACATTTTTACACAATTTTTAAAAACTTGTTTAATCCACTAAGTCTAAGTGTTTATTGTTGCGAAACATCACAAAACAGGGAACAATCAACATCGCAAGGCATATTTACTATTAAAATAAATAAAATAAATTAAAATTGTTACAACTGCAACAAGGAGCTGTACAAAATATCTACATCAAAGGAAAAACAAAACATTGTTAAATGAAAAAAACAATAAATATGAAGTTCAGAGAGCTTCAGTTATTTTACTATGATTTCTGAAGTATTTGAAGCTGTGAGCCACTTTCTCTACCTCAGAAAGAAAACATCTGAAGGAGGTACTGCACTTTTTCCACTGACAACAATGAATATGATATTTACCCATTAGTAAAACAAAGTTCACAACATCAGAGAAAGAAAAACGTAAATCCCATTTGTAAAATAAAATGTCTTCTAGAACAATAGGGGGGACTGAAATCATCTTTAATGAAAGCCAAGTATGGATGTCAAACCAGAATTTAAAAGTAAATTCACAATAAAAAAAAATGAGTGCGAGTGTTTCTGGAAGATTTGAGCAGATCTACACTTGTCAACATCAAAGTTAAATCTTTTTTGAATAAACTCATTCACAGGATATATCCTGAATACAATTCTGTAATGAGTTTCCTCAACCTTTGGTGCTACAGGATATTTAGGATAAAAGGTAAAAGCTTTGTCCTCTACTAAGGGTTAAACAACTCCTAGATGACATCACTTAAAATCACCCATGATAAGGCGTGTTTAAATTCTTTGTAAATAAGCTTGTTGTTACATTTACTATAGAAAATATCAACATTGGCTATAAATTTTACTATAAATTTCCCGTAAGTTTGCTATGACATAGTAGCAGTCCATTTTCATCTAATAAATCATTAATAAATATAATGCCTTTATTGTACCAGTCACTTTTAAACAATGATTTTCTGTTATTAATAACAACAGCCCAATTATTCCAAAGAGTGGATTTATGAGGGGGAAATTATGGGTAAATATAATTTTCCAAAAAAGTAGTGCTTGCTTATGAAAATTAGACAGCTTCAAAGGAAGTTTTGAACAATCATAATCATATCTTAATACAAATTCAAGGCCACCAATGTTTTTGAAAAAATTATTTGAGATACGATGCCAAATTGAATAAGGCTTAGCTAAACACTCTTTCAACTATTTAACTCTAAAAGTGCCAAGAAGACATTCAAAATCGATTGCTTTCAAACCTCCATATTCATACTCTTTGACCATATGATTCTTACGTAAATAATGTGATTTATTTTTCCAAATAAATTTAAATAATATTGAATTTATAGATTTAACTATTTTGGGAGGAGTATATAAAGGATAAGTTAAATATATAATTTTAGATAATCCCAGTCAAAAGAATTCTACTCAATATGGAAAGGTCTCTAGCTAGCTAATGATTTAGGGATTTTTTTCATCCCTTCCATTTTGATATTAAAATTTGCACATTCTCTATTAACAGAATTTTTGGTGATGGTAACTCCCAAGTATTTAACTTCTTCTTTTACTAGAATACCCTCTAATTCTCTTAAAGTACAATTCTGAATAGTTAATATTCCACATTTTCTTAGGTTTAAGGTGAATTCAGAAGCTTTAGGAAACAGAAATTTTGACAAGAGCTAAAGGGAACATCTCCCTATTTTTAAGAATTAATAGAGTGTCATCAGCAAACTGACTTAAACTAAAAGTCCTACCAGGTATATCAATACCTAAAGTGTACTCTGAATTTTTTTAATATAATGACATAAGTTCAACAGCTATATTAAAAAGAAAAGGTGAGATGGGACATCCTTGATGGATTCCTCTTATGATGTAAACTCTAGGAGATGATCCTGAATTCAGGGATTTACTACTGAATATATCAGTATAGAACATGGAAATTACCCTACAAAAGCTCGGACCAAACCCAAAAGATTCTAAAGACTTTCTAAAGACAAAAAAGGATGCTCAAGGGTATCAAATGCCTTGAAAAAGTCTAGAAATAGAAATAAACTTGTATGAGGAATTAAATACCTATAATTGAGCATATCAAGTATCAGTCTGATATGATTGTGAATACTTCTCACTTTAATGAAAGCTGATTATGTTTCACTAATTATCTCGCCTCTACCTTTTTTGAGTCTATTGGCAAATACATGAGAGAGCAATTTAAAATCATTGGACAAAAGAGTTATGGGTCTCCAATTGTCTAAAAATAATTGGCCTTTGCTTGGCTTTGGAACTAAATGATTAAACCCTGCTTCATAGAAGTCGATAGTTCTCTTTCTCTATACTTTCCTTAAGTGCTTCAAAAACTAAAAATCTTATCTCTGGCCAAAAATGTTTATAAATCTCAACTGTGATTTCGTCTGTTCCTGGGGATTTTCCATTGAACATTTGAGAAATAGCAACATCAAGTTCAGAGATAACAATGTCAGATTCCATCATTTCACAGAAGCTGTCATCTATAATAGGAACTTTATCTTTTGAAAAGGAAAAGAAAAAGTCACAATCACTCTCATTAAATTTTGATTTACATAATAATATGAATAGATGTGATCATCAATCAAAGTTTTCTCTTCACTTACATTGTTATTTATGCTACGTTTATTAATAGTTTTTGAAGATTGTCTATGCTTTATTAAATTTAAAAACAATATGAAGAATTTTTCTCCCCCTCCTCTATCCATTTCACTCTAGATTGTAAAGCTCCTTTAGCTTTCTCTGTTTAATAGTAATCTAACTCTGATGGCAAAATACGAAGTTCATTTTGTTCTATATCTCCAAAAAAATCTTTATCACCACAATCATTTAATCTAGATAAAACTGTTAACTGTCTTTTTTTTCCTAAGAGAGGAAAACAATAGCTCATTACAGCAGAGTCATTTTTAACCTGATTCATTTTCAATTTGAGAAAAGCATGTGGCAAAAGAAAAAGAAAACCAAACAGCAAATTGGGAGAAAAGCATTAGCCAAATGCTTATTTAAAAAGCTGTTTAAAATGTGTTTTGTGATTTATTAATACAATTTTTACTGTTTGATTAATCAGCCTTTAAAACATGGATTAAATAATAATACAGTAATAAAAGTGTCTATTTATAGATTTAAAATGTATTTGTAATGCATTGATTTATTGATAATTAAATGACATTTAAAAACATTTAAATTGTGATTTATTCATGTACATTTTTATGCTGGTCGAAGCAGTGGCGCAGTAGGTAGTGCTGTCCTCTCACAGCAAGAAGGTCGCTGGTTCGAGCCTCGGTTCAGTTGGCGTTTCTGTGTGGAGTTTGCATGTTTTCCCTGCATTCGCGTGGGTTTCCTCCGGGTGCTCCGGTTTCCCCCACAGTCCAAAGACATGCGGTACAGGTGAATTGGATAGGCTAAATTGTCCATAGTGTATGAGTGTGTGTGTAAATGTGTGTGTGGGTGTTTACCAGAGATGGGTTGCAGCTGGAAGGTTATCCGCTGCGTAAAAACTTGCTGGATAAGTTGGCGGTTCATTCCGCTGTGGCGACCCCAGATTAATAAAGGGACTAAGTCGACAAGAAAATAAAGACATTTTTATGCTTCAATAATTAAATTGATCATTTGAGCCTTTGATTTTCTAACTAGCACTCTTGTACGGTGGCCGGGAAGTGCAAAACAACAATACAAAGTTTGAAACACCTTTACAAAGCTCGAGACAAAATTAAATTTTGAAAAACACTTTTACTTATCATCAGACACAATTACACAGGGAAAACAATTTAAAAAAGAACGAAACAAATTTACATTTTAGAAAACAAATTAACAAGACGCAAAACACTTTTACAAATCCCGAAACAAATTTACAATTACATATTCCCTACGGAAAGGGAATGTACCACACCCCGGAAGTGACGTAGAATGTACCACACACTGGTAGTGAACTGGAATGTAACACACACACTGGAAAATATCAATAATATCCAGCTCGCGTGTGACTTTGTAGACAGGTTTCCACAAGTCTACAACTATTAAAATCATGGTTTGACTAACTGCGATAAAACATATTAGAGCTATTCTTAGAAAATATCAGCGTGAGAGTGCATAGAAACATGTAAATGCAAGTACATGGAAACAATTCAAGCACGGCACATGTTGACTGATAAGATACCAAAACCAAGTTCAACAAGTTCAACTGATACTAAAGCAGAACCTTTTGACTTGGGTTTGAATCCCGTTGATGACATGTCATTTATATTTATTTCTTTAGATTAATTTTGGTTTATGCTGTTCTGCCACACAAATATTAAATCAACAATGTTTACACTGACACCAAGTAATAAGAATCTTTATTTGGTATGGCATGTTGCTGTGAAAAAGTGACGAATCTGCCAATCTGCAAACGTGAATAGTTTGCACATCTGAAAGGGGGCCTCAGTTAACACGGACACCAGTTAAACCATAACACAGGCTTTCATCAGTTTACTGTTAAGAGTCCTCAAGCAGAGGTTTACACCATGTAGACTTGACATCATGTTCACGATTACAGCGTACGAGTGGATCTCGTAAAAATATTGAACACATTGATGCAGCATGTCTGGTGTTTCCGTCTGTTCCGCGTCCTTTATAAACTCTAAACACCGACCACACGCAAAGCAAAACTGTGTTAAGCTGCTCATGTGTTTGCCACAAAACGGGCAAAACAACCCTCGACCGCTGTCCATGTTCGGTCACCATAAACTTTGTTTACGCCATGTACTCCACAGCGTGAATTTACCGTGCTCACCAGCAACAACAACAACTTTCCC